>NC_052502.1:49175698-49249037 GCF_016617805.1 Bactrocera tryoni | reverse complement strand
AGAGCACTAAAGTCAAATATAGTTATGCATAACATACCTACATGCATACATATGTACGTATGCACGTATAAACCAAACTTGTAATTGGTGACAGAAACGTTTGTGCAAAAACAGAAAAATAAATATGTAAGTAAAACCAAAAGCATGGCAGTAAATCGAAGTAACACACAGCGAGCTGTATTTGATGACTTAGCAAAATTCGAAGGAAATATGTGTGTAAACAAATGAATTGCAGGGCATAAGCACACAAGCAGGCCCAATGAAAAGCTTCTACACACTTATAACACTGGCCTATTGTGCACATATGTATGTGTGTATGCATGTAGTAAGATGGCTTGAAGGTTTTCTCCTTAATAACGGTAGTGTTGGTTTTTACAAACTTAAAGACTTTTTTACTTCAATCGATGTTTTTTGTTAACTTATTTTCATTGTTTACATTTCATATTATAGGTAAAGTGTGAAAAATCTGTGAAATAAATAAAAATTACACAACTTGTTTATAAAATGTGCAGAAGGACAAGAGCGCTGATATATTAGGGTGACACAGTGTTACCACTGACTTTTTTCAATGGATGTGCAGAAAAATGTTTTAACTAGGTCAGTGGGGAAGCAAAAGTGGTTAAATAAAAATATTCCGCCATATTAAAATAAAACAAAAAACATTTTAACAATATTTAAATTTATTTTATTACAAAAATCTTTTCTGTTTTAATTAGCGTTTTGCTTTTAGTTTAATTATTAATTTTTTTTATTAACCAATTTAGTATATTTTAGATTTTTTGCTATTGTTTCTAACTAAGTAATAAAGATTTTTGCAATATATCTACTGGCTCTATAGCAGGCAAATTCTGTTGTGCCGATTTTAGGCGCTTTATTTTAGCAAACACTGATACATCACTTTGTGCAACTTTACTTTATTTTTAATACTCTATTTTGTCACATATATGTACATATTTAATAGCGTTTTTACTACGTCCAATTTGTACTCACCTTATAGACAACAAGCGCCTAACTGCTGAATAGAGCCACAGTACCTTGACCGATGTACAGGCAAACAAATCTACGCGCATTAATCAACAACTTATTTATGTATATACAAACATACATATTGTAAGTACGTATGTGTATATGTATGTTTGCTGCAAAACGAACGTGAAAGTCGTCTGCAAATTTTTGGACACCAAAATTCTTGTTCACATCAAAAGAAATCTCACAAAAACTTAAATTCACTTGTGCAATGAATTTTGAAACATAATGAACTTGAATAGATTTTGCTTAAGTTTAGCAACGATGGTGGATGGGTATTTCTTAATCAACTTTTTCTCATCATCATTTCAATTTCAATTCAGTGAACGCAACAAATGAAAACAATATAAAATAAGCAAACTTAAAAATTTTGCAACAAAATTTTGTCATTACTCTTTATCACCTTTTCATTCGTTTCGAAGCTTTCGTTGTTTCCCCGTTTTTTACCCACTGCGACACACCGGTTGAACACTCGCGATTTTAATGCAACGTTAACGAGACCGCGTTATACAAAGTGCAGCGCGCGAACTGTTAAAGTAGACGGACCGAACGCTTTGGCTTTTGTTTGGCAACTATTTGTTTGAGCTGCATAAAACTTATGGAAAACTATACAAGTAGCTTAAGAGTGTACATCGCCTTTTGTTAAAGCTTATTTTATGCTCTTTTAAAACTTTTTTATTTTTTAATTGGAGATTTTCTCTGTATTTTCTCTCTTCGGTGTTTTTCATACCATAAAGTTTATAAATTACGGCTGAATATTGTTTGAAGTTCGTCGCCCAAGTCTTTTATTTACACCAGCAGCTTGTATGCAATATGTACGTACATATGCATACATACTAATGCGCACTGAGTTTTCCATCTTCACAGTATTGAAAGAATACTTGTAAGAATGTAAGCTTCCTTCAAGTTATTTAGAATTATGGTTAGGCTATGGACAACTGCCAAAATTCCATAAACAAAACTTTTGTATTTTGCATTAAATATCTGATTATACGTTAACCGTTACTCTGCTGTAGCTTTCTTAAAGGTCACAAAATCTGCCAGTTATATCAATTTGTTGCCAAATTGTAAATTTTTACTGCTTTAGCAATGCAGCTAGTTTGCAATTATGATTTTCTGAACACCAATAAGTATTATTTATTATCAATTTTTATTTAGTATCAACAGCGTACGAAGATTCCTCAAATAATTTGCTGCGTACTTAACGCTTCCGACATAGTTTTGTACACATATGAATGTAGTTCTAGTTTCGAACACACTCATTTTTTTACGCGATAATACAATAAAACGCTTATGTATAATAAAAAAAAATCACTTTCACAAATAAAATCAAATTAGTACTTGTATTTAAACTGCTGCGAAAAATCAGCTGTTGCAGAAAAAAATCGGCAGGTTGCCGTATTGGGTGAAATGTGCCTTAAATTTAATTTAATATACATTTTATAATTAATTTTACACGATTTCCTTTTTAAAAATTATACGCAGTATATTTCCTATTATTATTTTTTTGAATTTAAAAAATTCAGTAAATCATTTTTTTACTATTAAGCTTTTTACAATTTATTAAATTATGTTATGAGATGCGCATAGCACTTTGACTTATTCGGATAATAAGACAGCTTCTGCAAACTTGGCAGCACTGTCGTCAACAATTTTCCGAAACGTTTGTTATTTTGCGCGCTGACATTGTTTTTGTTTACATTTCTCATTTATGTTTTAAGCCTAATTTTTAATTAAATTAATAAGTTTCTAATAAAAGTGAACTATGAATAGCACGGCAGATGAATTAAATTCTACTCAGGCGTTGGATCGAAAACAGCGTCTGAAGGATTTGATAGACACCAACAGGGAAATCCGTAAGTCACTGATACCTAAACAAAACAAGACCATATACATGTATGTATTAAAATATAACATCATTCAAAAATATATATTTTTATATATGTGTGAGACAATATGATTTGGAACTATATCTTTGATCCCTCCAAAAATATAGCTACAATGATTTATTTTTATACCCTGAACAGGGTTTATCAAGTTTGCGATGAAGTTTGTTGCACTCAGAAGGAAAGATCGAAAAACCGATAAAAAAAATAAAAACTTGTATGTATGAATGATCAGCATAACGAGCTAAGTCGATTTAGTTATGTCTTCTGTTTATACGCGAACTATTCCCTCAGTTTTTGAGATGTTCTTAAACTTTGCACAAATCCTTTCCCCTCTAAAAATCTGATAAACTGTCGGAGCCGAAACCAGACCACAATAGCTGCCACACAAACTGAAAGATCAAAATGATGTCGTATGAAACAGTTTCCGCAGTTTTTAGATCGGTTCCCATAGCATATAGCGGCCATACTGACTGATCAAAATCAATGTATTGAAAACTTTTTCATCTGAGAAAATATCTTTACAAAACTCTATGTGTGAAGAGTTATATCTTGTTTACGTTTTATCTTGTTTACTCTACAAAAAATAAACTTATCTAGATTTCAAAAAGTTGCTTTTATTTTTATGCACATATATGTGATATATCGCAAGCTGTTCAGTCATTTAGATGAGCGCCCAGTCCCATCTGTTGTATAAATGTATAGAGGCTGAACGAAAACTTTGCAATCTGAAAAATATTTTAGTTTTATAAAATAATTAATAGTCTTAAATTAGAATCTAACCGACACATTTGTAGCCAAATCGACTGGAAACATTTTTAAGGCCCGCAATGGCATATCAGTTTGTGAGCGTTGCAAAAAATAGATTAGCAGCTTGTTAAAACGTTTTCCTTGAGTCATCCAATTGCTGTGAAAAATAGCCATGGAAAGTTTCTTACAGTCCGCTTGCAAATAGGAAGCATTATAACAGGTCGGCCAAATTTGCAACAACACACAAAACAGGTAGATCAAAGAAGTTATCTTGGTGGTTATATCACCGAAAATCGATATGTTTATCATCGTGGTGCTCATGATGGCTGCGGCTATACAGAACTGAACAAACATTGTCACCGATATTACAGGTTGCACCATACGCACCAATCTATCATAAAACAATTTCAATATTTTAATATTTTTGTTTTTTCTATAATACATATTTTACTTTTATATCTGCGAGCAAACCTTAATATTTTCTGGTGTATAATAATGCATTGCTGAAGCTCATGATAGTTTGCATCCTCACTTTTATCCAATACATTTCCTAAACGACTTACACGGCGTGCCAGCAGTTGTACTTGTGTGCGTATAATATAAATATATATGGCTGGGTAGGAATCATTAATGACTTGATGAAGCAGTGAAAAGTAAAGCGTCGCGCCATCAAAACTCAACTGCAACCAGTATTCCCAAGTCGATCTATGCCAATCCACATAAGGTATCCAAAGGGTAAGTGGTGCAAGACCACTCAGTACTGCCGATACTACAGTCAAAGTTCCGTACAGCATATAAGAAATAATGTAACCGAATACAATACGATTGCCTGTAATTGCACAGCGCCGTATTTTGGCTACATCTTTCGATTCACTGTGACATGCATCCAGTTCCTTTAATAACGGCTTCACGCTTTGCAAACGTTGCAGAGACAACGCCAATGTCAAGCTCTTAAATGGCATTCCAATAATATTCAAAGCTGCTTGTACACTATTTAGTATCTCCATAACAGATAGAATACTTCTATAACGTATCCAACCAATATTAAAGACAAATGGTGATAGCACAACAATAAGTAGACCGTAATGCCTCGGTGGACTAAGCCCTGCAATTCGAATCGTATTAAACAAGTAAATGAGTGCATCTTGGGAGGCGTACACCCGGTGATCACGACCTTTTAACAAATCTAACATTTTTCAATTGGCGTGCTTATGTTTAGTACCATCATTCTTATAGCTATCCAACTTATAATATGAGATTAATTTGTTTCTGTTTTATTTTTATACCCTGCACAGGATATATTAAGTTTACCACGAAGTTTATAACATCCAGAAGGAAGCGACTGATACCCTATATACATATATAACTTATCAGGGCAACGGGCTGATCGAATTTATAGATGTCTGACGGTACAAACTTGTCCCGCAGTTTTTGAGATATGGATCTGAAATTTTACACACGTCCTTTTCTCCTCAAGAAGCTGCTCATTTAGCTTTCATACTAACTGATCGATCAAAATTCACTCTTTGTATAGAATTTTTTGTTGCGTAGAGTGTATTATAGCTACAGTGTAAACGAATTTAACGTATTTTTTGTTAGCTATATTTAGAAATTTAGTGACTTAAACTAACCTAAATTAGAATCCTCAAACTTTTAATTGATTGTATTTAAAATAAACTTTTATAATCTCGCGTGTCAAGCTCTGCAAACAAGCGTGTAACTGTGAAAAGTTCGGGAAGAGTAAACTAAGGTTTACATTGCTATGCGTATTCAGGAAGAATTTGACTACCTTTTTAGTCATTATAATATTAAATATACTATCACGACAAAATATTAGCTTCATTTAGCCTCAGTGACTTTTCATAAATTTCCAAATATATGCTTTTAAACAGCGCCTCGACTTAGAATATAAAACAATATAAATAACTATTATTCACTGCGTCCAAATGTGTAGTCCCCTGAAAATTCAAATAGAGTAAAAGAGCTTATGTGTAGATTTTTTTTGCTTTAAACATTATATGAATGCTTATTTTGTGCGATAATCGAGAGTTACCTGCTCCACAGAAACCCGTTTGACAGAACAGAGTATCGAAGAGACACTCAACCAACTATCGAAGGTCGTAAAAAATTCGGATCTGATTCATGGCGAGGGCAATGTCACCGATCGCGCGGAGCACACCAGCGAAGTTATGCGTGACGCGCAATTGCTGAAGATGAACCACGAACTGATGTCCAAAGTTTTTCAGCAGAGTTCATTAATGGGAGCTTTCAGCGAGCAAATCTATCAAAATGCAATCGTAAGAAGACAAAACTAATTCCAAAAAGTAACAAATTTTATTCATCTAATATACATATATTTCCATTGCAGCGACAAACTGTGGCCACACAAGGTCAGGATAATTGGAAGCCCTTCACAGAGATCGCTTGCGCTATAGCGCGTATGGCACGCGCGAAATCCACAATGCTCGGCGCGTATAGAGTTGAAGTAAAAGAACGTGTGACAAAAGAGCGACAACCACGCAAGCGGAACGAACAGGTGGGTTACCAAAGAATAGTGAAAATATCAAAAAAATACACTCGCAATTATAATAATTTATACAGGCAGAGGAGAAACGTCCTGAGAACATTGATAAGCTGCAGCGCAAGGACAAGGGCGCCAATAAGTTAAATATTGTGGGCAACCAATTGCGTCAAATGTTAAACAGCAACGGCGGACGCGCCATACCTTACTACAAACTCATTATAGATCCGAATAATTTTATGAATACCGTAGAGAATGCCTTTCAAATCGCTTTTTTAGCGCGTGATAATCTGATCGCGATTGAAACAGGCGAGGACAGCTTTCCCCATGTGCGGCTAGCGCATAGCGACGAAGTGAAAGCAGTCAAAGAGACTACACAAGCCATCTGCACCTTGAACCTTGAGAAATGTCGCGTAAGCATACACATTTAGTTGCAAGATAAACATTTTTTTTTTATAAAGTTTATTTTTACTTAGGAAATGATACTTTTCTATGACATTAAACAGCCAATGCTTACAATTGAAAGTAATGAGGACGATTGATTCGGTTTTTAAGACGCACACTTTTCATCTATCCAAACGACACCAACCATGTACAATGTGAGAAGTACAATTAATAACTATTTGTTTTCAGAAAGAATATTTTTAATATACTATTTTTTTTAAATAAATCGAGAGAATTTAATATTTTTACAAACATATTTTTGTTACAATTTAATATAAAATTTAATTTCCATCAGCCAATAGGCAAACCCACTTGCTTTCTAGAAAAAAAGATACCTGACTTGCTTAATGTGTATTGGCGCTATCCTCTTTCTTATAAAATAAAATTCAGCATTTTTCTGGGCTCATATCGTACAAGACCATTTTTCTGCATTTGAGTATGTCGCATACATTTATAATGCCAAAATATATATAAAATGCAATGTGTACATTAAAAACAAATGAAAATTAATGCTTGCCATGAAGATTTGTATTATATGTTTTTCATGGTTAAACATATCCGAGTTGTTCTAAGATTTTTAAATTAAGTTTAGCCACTTAGTTATTGCGGGCTTAAAATGATTTTACTCCCTTTTTATCAAATAGGCAACAATCAATCAATTTGCGTACAGTATTCACTTATATTTATAATAAAATCAATTTGTTATAGAAATTTGTCTGTAATTTATCCCTCTTGTCCGAAGTCTTCGGTGAATTTACGCAGCTTAACTAGATCATCATCGTTGACAGTGGGTTTTGTACGAGACAATGATTTCAACATGTCGCGCTGAAAAGTGAAAGCATTTAATTTACCAATTATTTTCGTCTCAAAATACTTTTCGGTTTGACTTTACCATAGTAACTGGTGGCTCGAATAACTTATCACTAGGCACATCCATCCAGGACATTTCAGTTGCGCCGTCATCACCAGGCGAGCAGGGCACCAACAAGTCATCAACTATAACCTCCTTATTTGTTGGTGACGGACCAGTTACTCTCTATAAATATTGAGAAAGAAAATTTAGTTACACTAGTTCACAGAAATTGCGTTTGAAGCAGAACCTTGAAGTGTGTGGCGGTTTGCACTTTACGCACTGGTTCCATAAGAGCGTCGCGCACGACAATGGAAATATCAGCGCCTGAATAACTGTAAATACTTGTATGCAATAAATATTACCGGCTAATTATGTTCAATTTCCTTACCCATCTGTTTTTGATGCTAGTTCTTTGAGATCAGCCTCGGTTAAAACATGTGTGGTATTACCCAAATGTATCTTAAACATTACCAGACGAGCGTGAGCCTCAGGTAATGGAATGTAGATACGCTTTTCGAAACGTCGACGTATAGCTGAATCCAATACCCATGGTATATTAGTGGCACCAAGTACCAGAATACCATCTGTATCATTGCCAACACCTTGCATTTGCACCAAGAACTCTGTTTTGATGCGTCGCACACTGTCGTTTTCATTATCCGAACGTGCCGAACACATGGAATCAATTTCATCGATGAAAATAATTGATGGTTTATGTTGACGTGCTAATTCGAAGAGATTTTTGACCAACTTTTCGGATTCACCTAACCATTTCGACATCAAATCCGAACTGGAAACTGAGAAGAAAGTTGAATTGTTTGCCTCTGTGGCAACAGCTTTGGCAAGATATGATTTGCCGGTACCAGGAGGACCAAAAAGCAGAATACCTTTCCAAGGTATACGTTTGCCCGTGAATAGATGTGGGAATTTGATTGGCAAGATAACTGCCTCTTTAAGGGCCTCTTTTGCAGCATCTAAACCAGCTACATCGGACCACTTGACGTGCGGCTTCTCAATTACTATTGCGCCTTCTAATTTACTTTGAAGTTTCTTCTTTTCAGGATCTTCGCCATCTGAATCACTATCATCCTTTTTATCTTTGTCATCTCTAAAAATGTTTGTGTGTTATTTGAAATATAATATATGACACCAAATCATAATCGCTTACTTCGAGCTTGATTCACCCTCCTTTACAGGTTTTTTCTTGCCTTTCTTGAGATATTCTTTAAGTTTTTCAGCTCGATCCAAATACTGTAGGCACTTGGCACGAATTGAGTCCTTGGCTTTCTCACCTTGTGCCTCATCTATAAATCAAAATCAGAAAATCAGTTAACCATATATCAATTTCTTTCACTTTCGTACATTTAATTGCATGTAGAAAATACTCTACGCCATGTTCGTAGAGACGTAAAGCCTCAGCATAATTTTTGTTGCGGTCTTCTTCTGTCGCTTTGGTCACCAAATCAATAGCTTTTTGCAAAGTCGTGCCTGAGGCCATTGTTGACACGTCACTGCAAAACACATAAAGCAAAATATATAGTATTTATTACTTTTTGATTGATATCTAGCAATGTAAGTCCTGCCCAGCTGACTTCATAATAATGACATCACTGATGAAACCACAATCACCACGGTAATGAGATAGAAAACATTGTAACTTCAAATCGATAATCAAATTTAAATTATATTTGCATCATTTGAAAAAAGGATTTTTAGGGACACCAATAAACATTTTTCTTAATTCAAAAAAATTTATAATGTACATATATAGGTACAATTTTAGATTTTATGAAAAAACAAACATCAGCAATGACTAATCGACGCGTATAATTCCCAAAATATTTTCGCATTTCAATGTAGTAGCTCTATTTCGTAGCGTTTGTAATCTATCGTTCACTGTTTCGTTTTATATTTTTGATCTTTAAAACATTCACACCTTTTAAACTTTTATTCGAACTAAACACTTCAGGCGAAATGTATTAAATACACGCTGTAATTTTTATAAAAAACGTAGATTTTTCAAAAGAATTTATACAAAAGATGATTCCTCCAGTCAGACCTTCGTTGTTTCGCACTTTTTCTTATAATCACTCATTCGTTGCGCATTTGACATTTATTGCATTGCAACATGTCGCGACTGGTTTGTCTTCGCCGCTGATTCAAACTGCAGGGTTGTATGAACACACATGCATACAATTTTGTAAATGATAATTTAATTCAAAAATTTTATAATTTATTTAATAATTACGATTTCTATTCCAAATTTTTATTTTATCGGAAAATTCAAATAGTGGGAAGTCAACCAGTAACATAATATTTGTTTTATAATATATTCATTTTATTTGTATTATTTTTTAATTGGTTAAAGTTATTTAAAACACATTTAGATAGTAACATTAATATTGTTAAAATAATCTGGTCAGTTTGAATTTTATAGTTTTTGTTTTGGTCACCAATTTCGATTTTGTTTTGCTCGACTTAAAAGAAACAAAAAACGATATATGTATTTTGCAAACGCAAAGCATCATCATGGCTTGTGATAAATGAAAATCAAACGTGAAGAGAAAATGTGCCAATATAAATAACATGAGATAAGCACGATATAATAAAATTGATGCTGCGGTGACAAGTGGTGCTAATTAGCTTACACATGTAAGAATATATTTGAACTTCAATCTTATATAACGTATTAACTATGCTATTTCTCGCTTAAACTAGAGCCGCCTCTTCTTATTTGGTAAAAATGAGCAAAGAATACGACGTGTATAGGGATAGCAAATTGCGGTACTTAGGTGAGCACTCAAACTTTGAATAATTTGAAGCTAACGGTATATGGATGTACTTATAAATTTATAAAAACAATTAGCATACGTACAAATTGCCCAAATCTTACATAATAACTGAATAAATGCTATTATATCACACAAAGGATACTCCAACGAGGTAGGAGAAGCATTCCGCCCACTCATACATCGCAATTTGGTGCGTGCATCCTATTTACTGGCCACGGCTTATGTATGTGCTGATGCTGTTGATAAATCAGTCAGGGAACATCAACGCGGAAGCAGCACCAAACAAATAGCCGTTGTTACTGGTGATGTATTCACATGGCAAATGGTCGCCTCTGTCATCATTCCCGGCATCACAATAAATAGGTAAACATGAAAAATATCCCAAGTTGCTAAGGAAGTACGTATATTACTTTTCTTTCATACAACATTTCTAGAATAACTTGGCTGACTGGCTATTTGATTCGTAAAGCGGAAGTTAAAAAAGCTTTTGGAAAGATATTACCCACCGCAGTTGGTTTGTGTTCAATTCCATTAATAATCGGTCCCATAGATAGATTTACCGATCATCTAATGGATGATACATACCGAAAATGGTTAAGCTAAAAAGTACTGTTTTAGCATTTAAGCTTTAAATGTTGTTTACTGCATAGGTGCAATATATTTACATCCTTTTTAGTATTTCGTAATGAAAACTCTATTTTCTATTTTAAAATGTTATTAAACAAATGTTGCAATATTGTAGTAAGATGTTAGTATGAATAAATACCTATACAACTCCTCAAAGTCATTTATCCTTAAGTGCGGATGTAGGCCAATTACCATACAAATAATTATTACTTTTTTATAGTGATATAACTACGAGGGGAGTCGAACTCAACTTTGACACACGCATTCTGAGATTAGCAAAAGATTCATACTTCGTATATTAGGAAAAGTTGTCTTTATCATAAGCTGTACAACAGTGGCCTTTCTATTGGACACCGGTTTACCAAAAAATTCTCAGAATAGTAGGTTTACGTAATGTGAACGGATAAACATTCTGCAAATACATTTTTAATATAACCGCTGTCTTATGTGAACATCTACATATGCAAGTATACAAATGTTTCTCACATTTTTCGTGTTTTGCCGATATTCGTCTTAAATACATAATCCTAATCCACTAAATGTCACGAAAATATTTTAGAAAATACATGATTTATGAATAATCGAATAAATCCTCAATATAGATTTTGAAAAAATGCCAAGAAAAAATACAATTAAACTGAAACAAGAGCACTTTGTAATTACATATGAAAAATAAATTACAAAAATTGCACCTTCGAAAGCAATCAATTATGATCCAAACGGTTTAATAGTTGGCTCTCAAGTAAGAACCATTTGCACTTTGTTTCTAGACACTCAAACGAACTGTAACAAGCTGTGAAAAATATTCAGTCAGATCTAAATTTCAATTTTATTTTTTATTGAAAATTTTTAAGCTGAAAACCGTTTTATATATAAAAATTTGCATAAAAGGAAATAATTAAAATTAAATTGATAAAACTACTTGCAAACTATGTCCTCGCTACGCATAACAAATTGGCTAACAAAATCTCTGCTGAGATTTCGAAATGTGAAAAATTTCCAACAAGTCTATCTGAGGTGTTACGCCGATGATTCGCGTGTGACGGTAAGCGCCAACTAATTTAAACCGTTTCAAATACATACGATAGGCCAATGATCAAAACACTTGTTGTGATGACATCTTAAATCTCTTTATTATACCACCATACAGAAAGGACTTGTGATCGGCCTATATCAGAAGGAGGGCGAGAAGGAGGCAAAGCTAACGTCGAGTGGAGAGAAATTCGATGACCGTGTGCAGGGCAAAGTATCTGAGTTAATCAAAGAGTGAGTAGAAAATATTACCATATCGATTTTAAGTTTGACGCACAAGTGACCAATACTAATTCATGTCGTGGCCATTGTGTTTTCGTGTGAACGTAGAACGAATCTATCTGGAAGGTTGGGCAGAGGAAAGGTTTTCAACAATATTGATCAGGAATTTCGATCTATAGCAGTGGTCGGTGTTGGACGTGAAGGCGCTGGTTTCAATGAGTTGGAAATGTTGGATGAAGGCATGGTAAGAAGATAAATAAGGTGGATGGGGTTCAATTACTGACAGTTAGTAAGAAATATTTAACAATAGAGATTTTTGCGTTGAAAACATTTTGGAAAATTTGACATTTGAAAATTTTGATTTAAACTGTCATTGAAAAAAATTGACAGGAAAATCTTGTTTCATAAAAAAAATAAATTACAATGATCATTTATGTAACGAGTTTTCAAAGTAAGCAATTTTGCATGGGAAGCGCATAGATGTTTGAAAACAATTATTAGTTTTAATACAATAAATAAATGTAATGAATATATAACCTCAAAATAATACCAGCTACTATTGAGATATACTTACTAAAAGTACCATTTCTATAAACTAACGAAAATTTCTATAAACCAGGAAAATGTTCGCGTAGCAGCTGGTGTCGGTGCACGCAGCCTGCAGATGCAAGGCTGTTCAGAGGTTTTTGTGGATTCAATGGAATATCCCGAGCAAGCTGCCGAGGGTAGTGCTTTGGCGATTTGGCGTTACCAAGATAATAAAATGAAAAAAGACCGAACAATAATTCCCAAATTAGAATTGTACGACTCACCCGACATAGACGCTTGGACACGTGGTCTATTTAAAGCCGAAGCACAAAATCTTGCTCGTCGTCTTAGTGACGCACCAGCCAACCAAATGACCCCAACTACATTTGCACAAGCCACCGTCGATGCCTTATGCCCATGCGGTGTAACTGTGGAAATTCGTACAATGGAGTGGATAGAGCAGCAACATTTGAACTCTTTTCTAATGATTGCGAAAGGCTCGTGTGAGCCGCCAGTCTTACTGGAAATCAGCTATTGTGGCACAGCTCCCGAAGATAAACCGATATTGTTGTTGGGCAAGGGTATGACATTCAATAGGTGAGTATAAAGTAGATAAATAAAGGGTAAAAGAGCATATAAAGTACATAAAATAAGGAACTTGAAATTGAAATAAATGATAATAATACATAAGAAGTTATTAACAATTTGTATACTAAAATATATTTATTCCCTGATTTCAGTGGCGGTCTCTGCTTGCGTCCATGCAAAGGAATGGATGAATACCGTGGAGCCATGGCCGGTGCTGCTGTTGTGGTCGCTTCCATTCGTGCCGCCGCGGCTCTATCGTTGCCTATTAACATTTCCGCTGTTATACCACTTTGCGAGAATATGCCCTCGGGCATGGCTTGCAAGCCAGGTGACGTAGTCACGTTACTCAACGGCAAATCATTGGCGATACGCGTAAGTAAACTAACAAACCGAAAACATTAAAAAAAAATTATGATTTTCAATGCTGATTTTCTTATCTAGGACACGGATAAAGCTGGCGTCGTGGTGATGGCTGATCCATTGATCTATGCACAGACTACATACAAACCACGTCTGGTGGTCGATGTGGCTACGCTTGGTAAGGGTGTCAAAAAGGCGTTGGGTGGTGGAGCTACGGGCATATTTTCAAATTCACATTACATTTGGAAGCAATTCCAAAAGGCTGGCTCACTAACTGGCGATCGCATGTGGCGCTTACCATTGTGGAACTACTATAAATATTTGGTTACGAGTGAGTACAAACACTTGAATAATAATAACGGTTTATATTTACTGTATACTAACTGTTTAATATTTATTTATTTATTGTTTTTGCCAGACCATGTTAGTTTTGATGTCAGCAACAATGGTTCTGGACCGGCTTCATCTTGCCTGGCAGCGGCAATATTGCACGTAAGCTTCGAGTTTCTCGTTTTTATTTTTTACTTTTTTGTATTATAGTAAATATAATTACTTTAATTCTATATAGCAATTTGTGCCTTGTGTCGATTGGGCTCATTTGGATATACGGGGCGTGGGTATGTTGACAAAGTACGGTACTCTGCCATATTTGTTGAAAGATCGCATGACGGGCCGCCCAACTCGTACCATGATACAATTCCTATATCAAATGGCCTGTCCAGACCAACAGAAGTAGTAGTAGAAGTAAGCGTATAAACGCCAAATTTTCTACTCACCAAACCCTGCCACGACGCGCCTGAGAGAGGCCCTCAAAGGAGAAGAAATGTATTTGTATATGAAGATGTGTAGTAATGTCCTGAGGTCAAAATTTTATCTGTGTTTTAATTGTTTCTTTCTTAATCATTCTAAATGGCGATGTTTATATATTTTTGATTATTGCTGTGACATGTTCTACTCAATGCAAATACATATATTTTTAAAATATGATTTGTATTAAAAATTGTGTTTTCCTTTTTTTATTTATTAGCATTATGTACAAATATGATAGGTAGACATGATATGGTGTAAAAATTTAAAAAATATGGTAAAATTTTATCAAAATGGATAAACGCCAAAAACTGCAAAATAGTAGATTCAGATTTACATTATGTTTAAGATTCGAAAATTTTGAAAATATAAATAAAAAATTTTAAAATATAACAAAATTAAATGTGAAGAAAACTATGAATTTTTTTAAAGCCAAATCATTAATAAAATACTAATCCAGTAAATAAGGACTGTCCAAGGCGCCAAGTCCCGCTGCAACACCGCCCTCGTTCGCAGTCGAGAGTTTCGTGCGCAGCATATGACCCGCTTGATAATTGCAAATCACATTATCTACATCACCCAGTATTACGCCAAAAATGCCCAGCTCTGACACGAGATCCACCACTTCTGGTGGCGATTTGCCACCCGGACGTATCATGTAACCCTTGGATATTGGTGGCTGAATTAGATCCATAAGAATCCAGGCGGCGCGTTCAACGCGACTCATTTTCTGCAAATCACAAAGCAAACAATGAAATATGCGCTTGTAAATAAAACACAGTATATTTGGTAAGCGTCGAAATTGTTGTTTTTTCTCACATAATCGAAAATTAATTATTTTGACATAAAAAAGAAAGTGTTGACCTCGGTTGTCCCCAAGCTATAATATAATATATGCTATAGTTATCCGATCTGAACAATTTGTTCGGAGATCATAGAAATGCCTTTGTCAACAATATACATATATATGTACATATATATGTCAAATTTCCTGAATATCTCTTGTTAAATAAAAATATTTTCAAACCAAAAACTGGATTTTGATCTGTCAGTTTGTATGACAGCTATATGCTATAGTGGTCTGAACAATTTGTTCAGAGATTTTAGCAATTTCCTGGAGAATAATTTATTGCAAATTTCGTGAAGACTTCTCGTCAAATAAAAAGGAAAGAAAATATTTTTCAATAAAGTAACACTTACCCGCAGTGCATCTGGAATGTCAGCGCCATAAACATTATTACCACCGCCTTCGCGCTGTGGCTTCAGTACAAAACGTTCCGGTTCTTTCAATGCCATTTCGTATGAGGCATTGCCTGCTTCAGAGTCGTCCAACGAGTAGAGCCCGGTGAAGATTTGACCCACAGCTTTTATCTGGAATAGGAAGATGTTTTCTTTTCACTCAATCTTAAATGAGTTATCAATTTGGTTATTCCTACTTTTTCTGGGTCGCTTATAAATCGCTCCAGCATTTCTGGTTGAGCAAGCGCTTGCTGCACCTTCTTGGTACCGGCCAAATGGTAGTGTATGGATGGACATTTTATCGCACGCGAACACTCCATCATATAGCGTGCATCCCATTCATCTTGTGAGTGGTAGTGCTGAGGTTCATAGCCGGCGCGGAAATAAATGACAGCCACTTCGTATTCACCGCTGTAAAGGGATGATTTTTTTAGGATAAGATTTTATTTTATTTGGCAAGATAATGGGGATGGTCGAGGATGTTGTGATTATTTTTAAAAAACTTTTAATTGATCAGGTTAATAGTTCCGAAGATATGAGCATATTTGAAGGATTTTTCTAGCTTAGTGTAATCGGCACCCAAAACTTTATACGTCGCTTTCTCGAAATACTATTTTCAGAGTCGACGAGGACCGATCGACGTGAAATTTTCAGATGACCATCTAAGATCTATTTGTCAGGTAATGATCGATTATTAAGCCACGCCGGAGCTTAAATGTTACACAGAAAAACGACTTCTCTTTCGGAATATGTCCAAAATAAAAATTTTCACTAGGTCTTCATTATCTGTATTCATTTATATGTAGTAATAATTATTTTTTTGGGTTTGATATAATTTTTAGTAGAAAAATCTTCCTACACTTTTTTCAGAGATTTTCCGGAAACCGACTGCAGGATAAGAGAATTCAAAGTTTTTGAAAATGAATTGTCAATTATTAAAATTAATATTTAAAAAAATAGCCTCTTCAAAAAACAAAAATCGCAAAAAAACATTTTTTTTTCGAACTGCAAAATATGAGTACGTATAACAAAGATCTTTTTAGAAAGTTTTAGTACTTATATGGATACTAATTGTTCAATTACAATAACTTACAGTAAAAGCTCTTTATTTGGTCCCAATTTGCCCTCTTTATGCACCTCCGTTAGAGTACGACGTAATACTTTAATATCTGGGCGCTGTTCGCGTATATAAAACTCATGGAAACGCTGTAATATACATATGTAAATATATATTTATTTATTATTATATGTGACCTGGTCTACGGAAAGGGGGCTTAGGTGTTAAAAAATCAATTTTCACTTTTTAGTTGATTAACGAGTTTGTTTATTTTTAACAGCTGTTTCCCAGAAAACTAGTTTTCGCACGTTAGCTCCCTTTTCCCTTTTCGTAGACCAGGTCACACACATACATATATATTAATTTTATATAAAAAAAATCAGTAGAAAGTGTGCTTTAAAATAGTTTACGCACCTGATCGCAAATATTGTAGGAAACATCTTCGATGACAAAAAGAATAACCGCTTTGGGCTGAGCATATACTTCCCAAGCTTTGATCATGCCACCACAAAGGCCGGACAAAGCAGTATTTTCGGGCATCTAGGAGAAAATAAAAGAGTCGTTAATATTTTGTTTTATGAAATTAGCAAAAAAAAAAAAACTTGTATATTTACATTCTTAATTTTATCCGCATGCCCCAACTCGCTCATCACAAAGCTATAGAGGCAGGAGAGAGAGAGAGAGAATATATATGGATCCTATTAGAAATATTTAAAATATAGGGTATATTATATTTAGACATATTATTCAGTTGTTTATAAAGAGCACTTAAGCACACAGATAAGTTTAAAAGTTAACGGTAATTTTTAAAATTATATAATGTCTACAATTGCGTCAAAAACCCGACAACTACACACTATGTATATATTATATAAGCAAATAAATAAATAAGAGGCGTTTTGAACTAAGCACGGTCTCAAGGCCAACTAAAATATTCTAACCGATTTTGAAACTATAATTATATATACATATGTACAATGACGGTTGTCTAACATAACTATTTGTTTTTAGATAAATAAATAAACAAGAAAAATAAATTACGTGCAATAAGTTGGAAACTAAAGCGTAGGAAATGATATAAGTTGGTATTCACAAATATTAAGCAAAGCTACAAATATTTAACAAGCGCTAAGCTTTGAAAAAATAATATACATAGTTAATATACATAATTAGTTAATTAGCTGAAAAATTGGTTGTACTTTGTTTGCGCTTACACAGAAAAATTTTAAATACATACATATGTACATATAAAGCATATAAAACAAAATATAGAAAAATAAAGGAGAAAAAATATAAATTGATGTTGTTGAAAAAATGAAAATACCTCTGCAGAGGCATCATATGTGTGGAGATGCCACCGAAACTAGAGGCAATCGTGTTGATTTCAACTTGTTTAACTGAATTGTCTTCGAACATGTGAGCCAAATAGTCGGAACGTAATAAACCGAGCGAATAAGCCTGAAAATTGATACACATACAAAGATTTACTTCATAAGAAAAATACGTTAAATGATTTAATGGAACATTAATTGTTGGTAAATTTACGAGCATAAGTGACATATTGAGCAAATGATGACACTCAATTCATAAACCACCATGACCGCTACCGACTACGTCAGTTATGAGCTGAACTTGATGCTTGCTAATTATTGCTTTGATGTTTAGTGAGTTTGCTTTCAATTTGGTTTTTTTTTTGGTGGAATTGGTGGTGGGATGCGTTTGCGATGCGATGTAAGCAAGTCTTTTAGTTGATTGAGTGATTTGATTTGATTTGGAAAAATGAACGTGCTAGCATAAATTGCAAAATAAAATAAAATTTGAAAGCAAAATTTAGTTGATATTACTAAATTCACTTGCTATTCTACGTTCAGATTTGATAATGGCTTATGTAAAGAAGAAATCACAACGTAACGCTTAAATACTTTGCGGCGTTGCAGTTGATTGCACTTTGCCTGTTTTTAAAACGTTTCGATTGCGCATCTGATATCACATCAGCTGTTTATATCATTAAAAAAAAATCCGAAAATTCCCCGGCCAAACTGTGTGCCAAACAAATGCAAAAATATTAATAGTAGAGTTTATAAAAATACATATGTAGAAGAAATGGGCTGATTAGCAAAACAAAATGGAAAAACAAAATCCGCAGCAAAAGGAACAACAATAATAATAAATAAGAAATAAGGTTCATAAGCAAAAAAAAAAAAAAAACATTCATGCGTTGGGGCACAGTTAATAAGTTTCTAAATACAATAAAATTATATTAAAATGCAATTTCATTATTAAATTCTATTCTTCTAAATTTATTATTTTAAAATAAGACAAAAAATACGTGGCTTATGCTAGGCTATAAATAAATATTTAATCGAAAAAATTATGTTTTGATATACTTGATATCCTTTATACTATATAAATGAATTTATATGATGATTCATAACTATAAATCACAAAATAAATCGCTGAACTTGTCATCTACAATTAGCTCAAGCTGATGTTCCCATAATATGCATGTTTACGTAACTTGAAAGGACCTGAATTTACATCTGATCAGGAACAGAAAACTGCATTGTCAAATACATTGTTTGGTACGTTTGATGTTGTGACAACAAAAACAACAACAAAAAAGTAGTAATTTTCAAAAAAAAATTGGCGTTATGTTATCGATATTTTTGAGATTTAAATGCAGTTAAATATTGAAATATTTTGCAATGAACAAATAATGAAGTTTTCATGCTAATAAAATATTAACAAAAATATCAAAGAACGAGAAGAAACAAAAAATAATACTCTTCACAGGTGCTTTTCTTGGAGCATAAAAGGTATAAAAAGATCTTTATCTCGATTTTGATCGGTCAGTTTGTAAGGCAGCTACATGCTATGTACATGCTAAATTTCGTGAAGATATCTCGTAAAATAAAAAAGTTTTCCACTTAAAAGCTGGATTTTGATTAAATAGTTTGGGTGACAGCTATGTATATGCTTGCGTCAAATGAGCAGCTACTTGGGTAAAAAAGAACGTGTGCCCAATTTCAGATGGATATATAACAGACTAAGGGGTACTCGCGCTGTTGTTGTTGTTATAGTGGCAGAATTCTGCCATGTTCACTGTCCTTGTCCGGATAAAAAAATCCCGGTCTGTTACGGTCTGACTGTCGTGGGAAAGCGTATATAGAAACAGACGGACAGATGACTCAGTTCATCATGCTGGTCACTTATAACTAGATATACATATGTATGTACATACTTCGGGCAATCTTATATACCCTGTTTATGATATAAAAGAGTCATATACATATGTACATAATAAGAAAATATTTAAAATTCTTTAAAATATATATTCTTCAAAAAAACGGAGAAAACTTGCGCCGTAAAAGTAATAACAACGATAATAGCTTGAAAGGTGATGAATCGAACAAAAACTAAGATAAGTAAAAGAAGGGTCAATCATCTTTGTGTTGTTGCTTTTACTTTCAATTTTGATAATAGAGCAGAACTCAAGCAAGGAAGTAGTGAATAGAAGATCGCCCTATTACCTAAAGATAATTGGATCAATTAACTTTTAATAATGATTTTTTTTCTTTGTTACTACAAAGTAATTGTTTTGAAATCCTTTGCTAATAATATAAATGTTATTTTTTAGTGGCTCGCTTCTTTCTTAGATTAGAATAAAAAAATTAAAAAAAAAATAATAAAAAATCATGCAAGCATTTATGAAAAATCAAAAACCATTATACTACAATCAGGGTTGCAAATTTAGTTATACAAAAATTTTACATTAAAAAATATATTTTTCTGAATTTTTCATTTCTTGTTGGGATTAAGAGTAGCCTTTTAAAGTTTGATCCAAGGTGTTTGGGATTAAAATTTTTATTTTTTAATTCGATTTGTATAATTTTTTTTTCGATATATGGACTATTTTTTCCGTATTTGGGATTAGAAAAAAAAATTAATCAAATGTTAATTCAATTATTTTTTAATGCATTATTGGCAACCTTGACCACAATAAATGCAAATTATAAAAAAAGCAACATAAAATTAAAAACTAAAAAAGAGCACTTAAATGAACTATACTTAATTAAAAACCGCTATAAAGAGCGGTACGCTCATTTTTCAATATTAACCTAGCATTTATAGAGCAAACTTGTTGTAAAATAATACTAAACGAAAAATGACGCCATAATAAAGATAGATATCTATGTACATACGTAGTATAAAAACGAAGCTTGTTGAAAAATACGTTTTTTTTTTCAATCAAATGCTTAGTGATTTGTAGCTAGCTAATAAATTAAGTAAATGCAATATCAACGATTTGTTTGGCTACACACTATTGCTACTGTTAAAATATGCCAAGAATAAAATGAAATTAATATTGAATTTTGCACCTTTGTATATTTTTGCTTACTGGTCCTAAATGGCCAAAACCAGAAGCTATAGTGTTAATTTCAACTTGTTTCCAGCAACAGTAGGCACACGGGGCTTGTTTCTCTTTTTCTAGCAATTCTGCACAATTCGTCTCCAACATCAAATCACTGCGCAATAGGCCCAACGAAATTGGCTACATATTATGTTTAGGTAATTGTTTTAGTTTGGTGCATTTTTAAATTGAATTATTTTTTATATTAGTTTTCGATTTTTTTATTGTTTTTTTTTTTTTTTAATTTTTATGATAAGTTTTACGGTTTTTTATTAATATTTTTGGTGTTAAAAGTTTTGAGTTTTTTCACGTTTTCATTTTGTGCGATTCATTCGATTGCCAATGAGCGTGTGTTCATATGAGCATAAACAAATAATGAAATAATCAAAAAATTAGAAACCATCAGACAAGAAGGTGATATTAACAAATAAATATATATTTATGTAACCAATGTACATGTGTGACTAATTAACTACTGAGGTGGACAAGTAATGGTATGTGAATGTGCGGTAAAATGTAATTTATTTAAATGAAATAAGGATATGACGCGCGTGCTTCGGTTTATTGCCTTTGTTGTAATTAATTAATTTCGGTGCTTTTTTGGGGACTTATCAATGGTTTAGCTACCATCCCAAGCTAAGTGAATATTATGTATAGTATTAACTTTCACTTTAATACTTTTTTATTTAATTACTGGAGAATAAAATCTTTATAAAAGCTTTTATTTAAGATTAGCTACGATTAGATTACGATCAGCAGATAATTTAGTGAAGAAATGTGTAGACCTAGCAACTTTCGGGCAATATTATTAACTTCGTGATTATACATATTTTATGAGTATGTGAAACTCTGTTGAGTATTTTGATTTATTTAAGCGACATGGAAGATGAATTGTTTGAACACTCTTCAAATTGATTTCCTGTGACCATAAATTTAAAATTTTTTTTTTGATAAAATTTAATACTTGAACATTCCTTAACAAAATATGCATAATTTTAGATCATATGTTTTTCGCTTTGAAAAAACTCACTTCGAGCCGGCTTAAAACATGAAGGATAATCCATTTATCGAAAACCCTATATACAGGCACTACAAATAACCTTCACTGGCAGTAAAAACAATTCGGTATGTAAATATATTTATAGATTTTCGAATAATAAGGAAATATTCAAGCATAAAGCCTCACGTCATGACGGCGAAATTCAATTGGAAATCATGATTTTCGTAAATTTAAATTTGTTTTTTAAATATAGATTTTAGATATGAGTCTATCAGCAATGGATGATGTAGGCGTAAAATGTACTTCGTGAAAATAATAATTGAAGTTTAATTCAAACAATTTATGAGAGATTATTGTAATCATATAACTGATGCGTAAGTGTTGTCTTACCTGTCCAAAACCATTAGCGAGTACTTTTTTGTAGACATTAAATAAATTAGCAGTAAACTCATCGACTTTTACGGTTTCGGCCAGTGTTGTAGTTAGAAATTCCTCATCATGCGCCACATTATGCATCAATTGATTGATTATGGTTTGCAAATTCCTAGCCTTTTCGAACTCTTTGCGCGGGAATGACGACGGCATCAATATAAATGGTGCGAACTACACATGTAATATAAAATATGTACAATAATATAAATATACATACATATATATAAGATAATTAAACAAGCAAACTAAAAGAAAAAAATTTTAAGTATATCTATGCAAACATGATGTACACTATCTGTTTAGTTAATATTAATCTGTAATAAAATCCAGTGTTATGGTTATTAGAATTTGCATGTCATTCACACACACAGCGCAGGGAAGTGTTTGATACTAGAATTTCACAACTACTATAGTACTTACTATTACTAATGTATGTATGTCTAATAGAATAACTGGCAAATTACATTTAGTGCATCCGAGCTGAAGTTGGTTTTGGAGCGCATAGCAGCACCATGCATTATAGCCCAATCTTTCGCCTTTTCCGTCACATCAATCAATGTACGTTCCGCAATTGGCAATGGTATGCAAGGTTCAAGTACCGGTGTTTCCGTCATATTTCCAATAGGTGATCTACACCATTATTGCAATTAATAAATAAAATAGTTAATATACTTTAAATGTGTATCCGTATGCTATTTGATCAAATTACCAACTATAGGACTCTAAAAAAACTTTCAAAACACTGAAGTTTCGACTCACAGTTTATTAACTCCTATAACGCAATACCGTTTTTGTTACCAACTTCTATTACCTTGCGCCTTCAAACCGTTTCGTCACTAATGATTGCCACTACACAATGTCGATGGCTGCAAAAAAAAAAAACAAAAACAACTTACTACACCGCACCTACGTCACTTTTATGTGTAAATTAGAGAGTTTAAAAGTATATTTGCACAACTAAGAGCTAGTAAAGCTATGTAATTAGTAGACAAACACTATTTTGCTTATAGATTAAACAAAGCGGGACCATACCAACCTGCTCGGTTTTAACTCTATTCTAAGGCACGTGACTCACGTTACTGGAGAAGTAGAGTTATAGTTTTAATGTTGTAACTGGGTTGGTATTTTAAGGTTTTATATATGTTGAGTTTTAAAACATTTCGCTGCGAACTGACCAAACCACGGATAATTTAGAAACCGAAATGAATAATGTTGTTACTAGTTTACTTGACTAATTGGCAGCCGAAAGTCTTATCAACAAAAACAGCTGAGAGTGATGCCCAATCGCTGGTATTTTTTTATTTTTAATACCGATTAATATTAGGGGTGTTCACTTTACAGAATAAAAAAGTGGAGAACGGAGCAAAGAATAATAGATCAGGTCAAGCTCTTACCCTTTCTTTTTTGATTTTGTCTGAGCTTACTAAATCAAAATTGCACCGGTGACGTATGACGCTTTAGATATTTGTTTTAGTTTCTATATTGGCCCCACTTATTCTGGAGTGTATGACGCCATAACGGCGCAATTTTGCTTCAACTATTCTTCGTACTGGACATGTACATACATATGTTGCAAACTGTTTATTATACTCCCTCCGAGTACGCCTAACTGAGGCCGAAAAGACAAATTTACATATGTTTACTGAAAGTTGAAATTCCAAGTGGGATGGGGAATCATTGCCAATTTAAATAAATTGAAATGAAACCAGATTGATGTAAGTGATTCAACAATAGCTGGTCATAGAGTTTGCGTTTTTCGAAATCTAGTTTATTTTGATTATTCGCACCCCGCATACCCATGGAGTTAATGCAGTATGTAAATAGATTAATTTCCAAGGAAATTATTTCATTGACAAAGAGACGTAAAGAAATCCTGAGTGCGGCACTTTGATCCGCTGAACCTAACCTACTCCCAAAAGACTCTTCCACAGAACCACCTTATTAAGTATTACTTCATGGTATTAAGGTGGTTACTCGTATATGTACATATTATACATAGTTATTCAAAAGTTAAAATAAAAGTATGCGCAAATTGTAATTTTCCATTTATTATAATATATTTAAGGTAATTTTTGCATATTTCGTTTCTGCGCGGGTTTTCGTTAATTTTATCTATTGGTTTATTTCATCTGTTTATACTTGTTGTATGATTTTTGTTTTGTTTTGTCTCAGTTTGGTAATATACTTTTATTTTATTAAATAATAGTTTCAAAAAGTTGAATGGAAACACTTTTTATGCCAGTTTTTATAGCGTATTTATGTTATTACTGCGTATCTACACTTTTACGCGCAGCTATTGTTGCTTTTCTCTTTTTATTTTTATGTTGTTTGTTGTAATAGCTGGTTATAAAACAAAGCGATTTTTGTTTCTAGTTTTTTGTTTTGTTTTGTTAATTGGATGTTTAGTTTTCTAATATTTTTCTTCAATGATATTTCACTTACATTTTAATTAACAATTTAAAGAAAACCATTTGCTTTATATATTTCTTTTAAATTACATTAATATACGTCATTCATTATTTAAATTATTTCTTCAGTTATTATATTTATGTATAAGTATGTATATAAATATGAATTTAAATAATGCAATCAATAGTTTCCATGTTTTGTTAAGGTATGTTCGTGTTGTCTCTCCACGGCAAAACAGAAGAAGAGTCGTCAACTACAAATTTTCACTTTTTATTTTGCTATGTATGAATGCATTGTAAAACAATGAAATGTTGAGTTTAGCTTTTTGTTCATCAGCGGAATATTTGCGCCAAGACTCCCAAAATCAAAGTCCTCAATATAGTTGTAGCGAAAACTGCTATTAAAAACTTTGAGCACTATAAAAGAACAATCAGACTAATAAAAAAAATTACCGTTATATAAATATATTAAAGTTTAAGAAAGAAAAGTTAAAAGTGAAGACTAATTTGCTCTAAAAAATTAAATATTAATTTTAATTTAACAAAATTTGAAATCTTTCCAAATTTCAAATGTGAATTAATAAACGAACTTATCAATATACATAGATAATGCTCTATATATCTGTGAGCAAACACCATATAAACACAATACTTCAAAATGAATTTTAAAGAAATTAAGGTGTCACAGAAAGCGTAGCACTTTTATTTTTATCTTATTTATTCAAAACGAAAATATTTATTTTTTAAAAACTTTATAAAAAAAAAATAATTAAAAAAAATAATAATTAAAAAAATAATAATTAAAAAAATAATAATTAAAAAAATTCAATATTTAAACAAATGAAAAACAAAACTTTTTATTCAAAAGAAAATTCTATTTATTCCAAAACAAAAATATAATTGTGAAATAAATAAAGATTTTTGATTTTAATTAAAATGAAGTATTTATTTACTTAAACGTGGGAAATTACCACAAGAAAAATACATACATACATTTCGGCAAAAGCATATAGTACATTAAAATTAAATGAGAATTAAATATAAAACAACGCTATTGATAATTCGAAGTAACCGAAGCATTTTTATAGTTCCAACAACAAAATTACACAAAACTTGAATAAAATTATTTTAATTAGTATTCAGAACAAAAACAGTTACACGAAACTAACAGATGGCGAACCGTTGAATACATTTTACTATGGCATATTCAATTATGGGAGAGCAAGTAAACGCGGTATAAGTCCAAATACTGAACAGCGTTTGGTTTACGTATGCCTATTTATTACCTTTCATGTTCCGTAGAACACTACACACGTGAAAACAATAACATTTATTGAGCGCACGGGGAAGGGAGGACAACTAAAACGTATTTAAAAACAAAAATTGGTAAGCATACATTTCGGGGTACGACCTACAAATTCAATAGTTAGGAAACAATACAAACTTACAATTTATATGTATGTATATTCTCACATTTATTAGACTTGCTTATCAAATTCAATATTGGGAAAGCTCGAATAAATTGTTTATTTGTGTTTATATTTGAATGTATGCATGTTAACTTAGGAAATGTTTAAAACAAAACAAACAAAAAAAATTTAAAAAAAAAAATGCTCAATGCCACATGATGGGTTTCATTGTTAGAGCTACGTATGCTAATAATATATTCATATGCGAACAAGTTTTCGTATCTGCAAAGGCAAATTAATTAGTACTTCTTTATTCTATTCAGTAAATAGTCTCAATGGTGAAGACCCTGCTACAGCGTTTTGTTGCTACTATATTTATACAAGCATGATCCAAAAACATACAATAAAATATTAAACCTAACGCTTTATATAGTGCATATTTTAAATATTTAATTATTCACTTCTTTTTTTATATGTAATTCTTTTGTAGTTGTTTTAATCCTTTTCACTTGTTGCTATATAATATAAAGTTATGAATAAATGCCGTGCCAACGTTCAATCGGTGCCCTTTGGCTATACTAAAAAAGTGTATTCTGCAAGCGTTTACACAAAACACACACAATTTATAGATTTTGAATTGCCCTCCTTACACACTTGCATATGTTCAGTCACCGTTCGTTTGTCTACCTTACACCGAGCTTTATACATATTTGCTTGCTATTTCATTATAAATGTGATACTTTGACTGTTATTATCTTTTAGCGCGTTTGTTTTGTTTCTTTAATTGCAAATCATAGTGTTTCTTAGTTTAACTGATTTTTCTCTCAAGTTTTTTTTCGTACATTTGTCTGCTTATGCCCATTTATGTTTATGGTTACATGCATTTCAAAACAAACTTTCAACAATTTTCATTAATTTTTTAGCTGTTTTGTTTTCTTGTTATTTTTTTTTTATTTTGTTGGTTTTTCGTTTTGTTTATCTTTAATCATTTGATCATTTCCTCCTTTCTAAGTTTTGTTGTTTTTATTTTTACTTTTATACTGTTGCTGGGTTTTATATATAAGTTTCATTTTTAGTTTCGTTTTCTTCGTTTATCTGTTTGTGTATGACGGCGTTTCTCATTTTATGTAGTTGTTGTTTTTATAGATAAACATGTCAGCACTTCAGAGTTTTGTATGCGTTGTATGCATTCAAAAATATTTGCCAAACAGAAAGCCAAATATGGCCGCAACAATCGACAACGCTATATAGAACACCGGAATTTGTTTCTCGCCCAGAATAGGTGTATAGGCCTGATCGTACATCGGTTTCGAATATGAATCCCGTACTTTGACGATTTCATCCTAAAGAAAAAATAATTTTATATTTAATAAAGCTTCTAAAATGTTGTATTCAATAATTGTGACAGCTATTCTCGCATAACCTGTATAAGTTATGCGCTTAACTTTGTGAAAAATCAGAAATATAAAAATTACCGTAAGATGACGCTTCTCTCTGAGCAATTTCTCATTGTCTTCGCGCAGCCGCCTAATGTCGGACAATAACTCTTCACGTTGATCCGATGGTTGCACATTTGATACCTATAAGCATTAAAATTAAATTAGAACCAATTGTAATAGTTATTGTTACAACTTACTTTCTCTTCGCGAAATGGAATTGCTTTATTTTCTGTCTCAGTAATTTCTTGTTTTACAATTTCATTGGTGCCTATTTGAAAGTAATAAAATGAACATTAATTAAATAAATTACTTGAGAATTTAAATTAGTTAATTGCGTGCTACCTGCAGTAACACTGCTGTCTGCGGCTGACGTTACAGTTGGCATCTCGAAGACACATCTCAACTTCACATCCATCAACTGATGTGGTTCTGACTCTTTCCACTAAAGCAAAATAAAAAAATAATAATAACGATCGTATTAAAAGTTGTTACCAGCAAGTCTAAATGACTAAATTGCATGCTATTTGTTAAATCAATTACGCTTCATTTACTCACCAACTTGTTCCAGTCTTCAACGGAGTGATCGAGCACAACCAGGCTCTGTACCATGAACTTATGCTTATTTTTGTCGTTGGGATCATACACAAAAGGTTGTAAACAAACTGAAAATTTTAGGACAATTGATTTAGAAAAAATTGTATATATTTGTATTTCGGTAACTTACTTTCAATCCTGGCATGCGTATGTGGTTCGAGTGAACCGAAATTTGGACGCACGCAATATCGTTTTGGAGCGGTCGTTTTGATCTTGAACAGTATAATGTTATCTGTTGGATTGGTTATTTTCATAACAGTGATAACGGGACGAGTGAAGGGACCTGTAAATAAAGAAATTATTATAAAATACTTTTGCAGTTACACAAGTATAATTGCTAATGAAAGTATTTAATATTATTAAATTAATTAATATGACCATATAATTCTATACAAAAATAAAAGGTATTTTATTAATTTACGCTGCAAAAAAAAACTCTTGAATATTTATTTACCCCGCTGTCATTTTGGTTGTTTCATCAAGAGTTTTCGTCTTGACAAATTTCTGATTGAAATGAACTCTCATTTTCTTCTCAAGTTTCCACTATTTTAATAGATCTTTTTATGTGCGGAACATAATTTATTGTAATAATTATGAAATACACGAATATATCGTAACTTTTAAATAACAGCTCGCAATTGTCTAATATTAATATTCGTAAAATTTTCTAATTCATTACTGCATACGCTTGAATGAGCTTTAAACACCAGTCAAATGATAATAAAAACCACCGGTGCCTATTATTATTCTTCAATTTAGATTATTGATAGATTATGGAAACAATACCATAGCCAAAAACGGAAAATAAAATGGTAATAATTACCAGCTGTGACAATGACAATATAACGATTATACTCTATACATGTATTGGGGTGCATAAGTATGTAGTGTGCCAAGGTTTCAACATACCCACTTTCACATATTAGTTGCACGAATGTTAAAAGTAATTATTTCAAACTGTTTGTAAATATGTGACTTTTAAGGTTAAATAATTTAATTGCAGAGATTATTCGATGTGTTAAAGATCATATTTCATAGTCTGCTTATTTGCACATTGCAAAGCATTCACTGTTTGGTCAAATATTACTCCAATATAGAATATATGTTACTGAAAAACATGTTTGCAGATGTTTAGGGAGTGCACACAAACCATAAGGGAGAGGAGAAAGTCTAGTTTTCCTATGGATGTTTGAAGAAGGGTGTGCGCAGTATGTAGATGACCCTTAATTTTAACATTCTAATGCGGAAAGATAGTTGGGATATTTTGTAGAAATTATTGGTCAACTAGGTGTAACTATAAATAAGCCGAAATTATTTTTAGCTATGAAAATATGAGTTTTAAATATGTACATATATTGGCCACTAAATGCAATATGAAACTGTAAACCCTGTTAGGTGATAAGGAGTATTGCTAAAAAAATAAAAGTGCATTTTTAGAAACTATACAATTTTAGTAAATACTTCTACCACATTGTATTAATAAGCAAGTAATTAATTTAAAAATTAAACAAAAGTATTCCTTAATTAAATTCACTTCTAGTTTTATTGGCAGGGCATAAGCAGGGATTTTGTGGTGTAATGAAATCTCGGTTTGAATAGAAATGAAACAATATAGAATAACTAAGTCAATTCAGCTATCTGCTGGAACACTTAAGCTCAAAGTGGTTGACACAAAACAAATTCACAACAAAAGACATGATGGCGAATACAATGAAATGAAAGAGAAAAATAAACATCGGCTTTCTTTGGTTATTGTTCTTTTTCATATTTTTTTTTACCTATAGGTCTATATTTCGTTCAAGGTGTACGAGTAGCGATATGTTTCGATTGGCTTTGCCCTCGTCCTAACGCGGTTGTCCTCTGTTCGAGTAGCAACTAGCAGCAATAAGCAAAATACAATTGTGTAGTGGGCGACAGTGGTTAGATTATAGCTAAGGGTGAGTTACATTTAGGTAGATACATACATACATACATGTACATACAGATATGCATATGCATGAAAAATACGCAAAGAAACATTTAGTTCGTCTTTAACGTTTTATAAGAACGAAACTAGTAATATGCATATTCCTAAATATGTATTACCTATGCGACCTACTTCGTACACCCGTTAGTGCCGACTTTACACGAATTCGTTACTTTTGTGGCCTGTTAAATCTAAAGTCGGTAATTTGAAACCTGCCATAGTAAAAGCCTATCATCTTAGAAAAATATGTTTTATACTAAATATTGTATGAAAAGGGGAGAGTACATAGCACATGTATGGTTTTAGTAGGGTGATGATGTATGTTTGTATATACATATCTTAAGTCACAGAGTTCACTTATTTGTAAAAATATGAATTGTATTTTCTCTATTTAAATAGAAAAATATATATGTAGTAAAGCGATAGGTTTTTAGCCCCAAACATTCCGTAAATCCGCACTGTCCTTGTATTTGATTGCATGAAAATGTGCAGTTTATTGCCGACAGCTGAGCATTTGAGGAATACGCTCACACTGCTTTCATTGCGTCATTTTGTCAGAATGCGTTTGAGACGTTTGACTAATATTTTTTTATACACCATGCGGTGTCGTTGTGCTTTATTACTCAACAAATTTTCATGCTTCGTCGCCATTGTTGCTACATTCGGCAATACTCATCCGCCAACTAGTTTAGTGATGAGCGGCGCTTAATTCGTTGTTCAGACAGTCAAAGTTTAAAGATTTACTTGCTGTTCGCCTAACACCCTCACCCTAGAATCTTATTGTTTTCAACAAACAAATTAAAAATCGATTTTTACCCAAATTGTGGCTGTCTAAATGAAATAGGCATACATAATTGTAATATAGATGAGCATAATTGAAGAAATTAGAATAATGAACAAATTTAGCAGTTGTTTTGAAACGCTGTTTTTTTTTGTAATTGCTTTTGTTATGAGTGTTCGTATGTGTGTATGCATATTAATTCATATTTATGTAACGGTACATCAGTATGTCTTGTCACTTTTACTGCCGAAAGTTATAAAATATAAACAGCTTTTAGTTCAAAAATTATAAAAAAAAAATGACAAAAAAAAATTTAATTAACAAAACAAATTTAATATAACAAGTTCATAGCTTCAAATACGAAAATTTTAACACCCTTTGTTCTTTGAATTGTATAATTGTGCTATTTTATTACTAAAGCACAAATATTCTTTATATAACGAATATAACGAATACTGTTAAAATAAGTTTTTATTTTAAACTGCCATTTCCGGCACTGTATACAAAAAATTAGTACGCGTACGCAAATCATTCCTTACGTATTTATGTATAAAATTTGTTTTTTACTTTAGACATTTTATATTACTTTCCCGGACCATCATTTTTCTTATATGTATGTATATCTATCTTAAAAACAAAAAAAAACTTTTAAGCATATACTACTTTTCGAAACCATAAAAAAACTGCATTTAGTACATACAAACAGTTGTCCACAAAATAATGGGAGTGCCAATACGAAAAATGTATTTGCCTGCATAACTTTTGTGGATCACATGTAAATGACGATTTTTTTATTATATTGATCGTTATTCTCTTTCATCATTGCTGGTTCTCGGATATCCTTATAATTGAATGATAAAAGGAATTTTGCAAAAATTATAGAAAATAAGTAAAGATGCCCGAGGGAATATACCACGAAGATAATGATCCTAAGCATATCGTCAAATGCGTAAAGAAATGGTTGCAGGAGTTGAGGTTAAGCATCAATCTTTGCAGTTTCCTTGACTTAATTCCATAAAAAATCTCAATACCGAAAAAACTATTCCGAATAAAAACCAACCAATTCAAGAAATTTGTGGCAGATAGTGAAAAAGGTTTGGGAGGGGCTACCACTCGAACGCTGCCAGGAACTCATAGAGGAAGTGTGACGTTCTGTTAAAAAAAAACCTGAGAAATATGATTTATTTTATTATTCTGTAAAGGTTTGAAAACATTTTAATTTTAAAATTTCTAAATTACATGTACTACATAGAATGCTCCTATTTTTATGTGAAACTAGATCTTTACGCTCCACTGAATTAAATGGACTTTGGAAATATTAATACATTTTTAGTGAATACGTTGTGTAAAAATTTTGCGACAGAAACATTTTTCTTATAGAACATTTTAAGATTCGTTTCGTTGTGGTCGCTACTACTTTTTTGTGGACAACTGTATATATGTACATATACATATGTAAGTATAATGGATACATATAACGTAAAATATGTACAAATTTTAATTTTTTGGCTAGATTTCAAAAATACACACAGATAATTCCGACAATACAAACCAAAAACCAATGCTTCATATAAATAAATTTCTAGTTAGAACCATTTTCTGTTGTTTCGAAATATTAATATGTACAAACTTATACATACTTACATATACGCAAGTAAAAATGAAAAATATAAAAATGTAGCTAACATACATATGTTTGTGGGACGCGATTTATACAACGAACGATTTTTATTTACTTACGACTGCACTACAACCAAATACACATTCATATTAATTGTTGACTGATACCACCGGCTAATATTAAAATTATTATCAAAACCGGCAAATCGCTCACCGTATGAAAAGCAATCAACACACATTCACTTTTATAGAATATGACGACAATTTTGAATATGTAGAGCAATATTTTCTTGGGAATATCTCTAGAAACAAATCATGTAATTCATTTTAATCTAATTAAAAAATGTATGAAATTTAGTACGCGATGTGCCAATTGGCTAGAAAGTGAATTTCGGTGTCGCAAAAAAAAAATATTTAGGGATCATTACAAGAGAATCTGGTTTGATGCAAGAGAGAACTCAGAAATTGCAAAACTAAACTGTTAAGTTTGCATAACTACTAAAAAATACTCCATGTTTATTTGCAAATATTTGCAAAATAATATACAGCAAGGCCTTAAATATTATCACACATTCACCAAGCAATCTATGTATATTTATTAACTCATGCGTGAATCATGCGATTTAGTGACGATAAGGTATTTAAGGAGTCCAGAGCGAGCAATACTGCAAATTCATGAAAACGATAATAGATTTTGTAACTATGTATTAGCATTCTGGCATATATTTTGGAAGATAGATGTCTATCGAATTAGTTGCAGGGTACAAAAGCCATATGCAAATCAATTCAAGTTCAGTCCAAATGTCGTAGAGAAAATATAAAGCAGAATTGTTGATAAATTAATTTGTTAAATGTAAGGGCAAAAACATTAAATACAACAACTTCGGCGAGTACCTCACTACAAATGAGGCAATTACTGGCAATTTTCACAAACTAATTGAACATAGGCACACAAATGTAATCTAAGAATATTGACTTTGATTCAATAGAAATTAGTAACCTTTAAATTCAGACTTTGGATTTGAATGTGGGCAATATACAGTTAAGTTAGGCTATTAGTCCATACCATGGAAAATAAACATTCAATTTTCGTTTACCAAGTGCTCAGTGACATGCTCAGCGTCGACGCTGACGTCGCTTTTCGTATTGCCATCTGACAGACGTCTCCTACATGCTTCGACGAAAGTGTCGGCTCCCATTTCCCCATACTATTGCTGTATGTCTTAATTGTATTTTTTTCCTAATGGGTTCACATACTTACCTACAAAGCGCAGTTCGCCTTTTGGCTCAATGATCAATTCCTTCGGCTTCTCCATTGTCGAATCTGGTGGCGTAGTAGTAGTTGTTGTAGTCGCTGCCGTTTTGTTGTTGTTATATTAACGATATCTCAAAAAATCCACTGAAGTTTGTGGGTATACTTTTATTTATTTAAAATTTTATTTCTTTTCCTCACTATACACATCCAAGTTTGACGGCTAATATGTTTCGCCCAATTTTTTTTCTTCACAGGTAACTAATGCGAATCGGTCCCTGCCAATAATGCTGCTACTGCGCTTTTCTTCAGCTACTTTCTGATCGTTCTTCTTCTACTTGTGTGTTTTACAGTTCAAAATTGTCCACGTAGATTTTCTTTCAATTATATTCTCGACAGAAACAAATTTACCTTTTATTCCACGAGAAAAATATTTGAAATTTAAAATAAATTGACCAACATTTAGACACTTATTTTCACAATTCTGCTAGTTCCCTTTTTACTAGTTTGCTGCACCTCCGATTCGCTCATCAATTTTTTGGCAAGTAAAAATTTTGCAACGCATGCGTCATTTTGAATTTTTCGCCGTATTCTTGGCAAGAATTCGCCGCTAAAAATTTTTCGTTTTGAGCGTGTCCATTTAAGAACTATACAGGGTTGCATTGGCAAGCGGAAAAATAAAGTTTACCGTATAGAAATGAGTGCTCATAATCACGAAGTAGTTCCTATTCAAAGTTTCTTTTTCTAAAATTATTTTAGAAACATATATGTACATCTGGAATCATTGAAAGCGTACCATTTTTTTTTTTAATTAACTATGTATTTATTTTAATTTTTCCAGAAATTATATTATTAATTCAAATCTAAATTTGTAAGAGGATAACAAAATTAAGAAAATGTAATGTTAAAAATATAAATTAATAACTTGATTGTTATTATTTATTAGCTATAACAAATGGAGGTGTAAGTTTTTTAACTAAAATTAAATAACTGCGAAATAATTAACTTCCCGCGGTTATTGATTCAAATACAACTGTCAAAGTACCAATCACGGCAATGTTTTTAAAGAGGATAAACAGAAATTTGATGCAGTTCTTGATATTTTCAAAAATGAAAATTGGTAAACATGACCCCTTGCGAAAGCTAAACACCTTTTGATAGTTAACTGAAATGCCAAAGCCAAAAAGTCTCTTGATGAGAGATATATGGTTTATATGGGCCAAGCGAAACAAAGTTTTCAAACGCGAGGTCCGCAGAGGAGTTCAAAAGAGGCAGACATTTCCAATATCCTCTGGGTCAATCGCCCTTCATTCTGATGAGGATAGACAAAAAAAAAAAAACAAAAATCTGTGATTCCGAGCAGTATTTGGTGCTGTTCAGTTGTAGACAACCTGAATTATATCATTAATATGTGATGGTAAAATTGAATATTGGTGCATTAGTTTGTACTTCAACCGATTTAAGCTTCTTAATTGTTTGGTTATTTTAAATAATATGTGTTAGTTTTAAACTATGTATATAAAGGACTCTGATAAATATGTTTCAGTTATTTAGTAAAAACTTGTTTTATTTCCATAATATTTATATTTGAAATTAAGTAAAATCGAAATTAATTAAAAGAAATAGTTCATATTAAATAGTTTTTTCGTTCAAAAACGAAGCTTTATTAATTTTTTATATATACTATATGTATATAATTTTATAATTTCTTCAAAGCTGTAAAACTAAAATATATTATTTGAGTAAGTTGCATAAGGAATTCATATTCAAATAGTTTAATGAACAAATTTTAATAACAAAATTTTTTAATTTTTTAAAGGCGTATTTCAGAATTTAATTCATAGGACGCCCAAATTTAATGATAATTAAAGTAATTCAGTTCACTCTTTTTCAAATAGCAAAATTAGTCGGTAGTTCGGTTGTTTAGGTTAACAGTTCAGTTACTAATGCTTGGAATTTCTCCAAGAACATTTCTTTCCCTTGGCAGTCTTTCATATCACCGATGAATTTGCGCACAGATTTCACTATGTTGTCTTCATCCTTCAACGGAAGCGCACAATTACGCATGATATCCAGAAGTAAAGCGGTAAAACTAATAAATACTTCTTCATAAAGCTGTGGTGGAGCTGATTCGATAATTTTCAAAACCTTGAGCATTAATTTTTCAATTTTCTTCGTATCATTTTTCAATGGTGGCAATACAAATTTTATTACAATATTTGCGTAATTGCTTAGACAGTGACGATAATTATTAATTGCATTCGGATTATCTGTTTCAACAACAACGCCACTTAAAATGATCATAACATCGGATATGTGAGGCAGGAGACGGTCACTACGGGCCAGCCATTCTGTCTCTTTCATGGTACAACGAACATAATTCTAGAACAAATAAGAAGTAAGATTAGTCTTAAAAAGAGCCATGGAAAAAATATATAATTACAATAATTAGGAACATTTCAGCCTCTGATTTGTCTTCAATTTCTAAACGTATGAGAAAACGATCGAAATCTACCGCCGGTTGATCTGGTGCCTGTGAGAATTTTTGAAAGTAATACTGAGTTATAGGCCTATAAGAATCTTTAATGACTTTGGTAATCCATTTTCGATCTATAATGATAAAAAATATAACATTCATAGTTAAAAAATATTAAAATTTAACAGGCCAAAAATATTACACGAATAACCCTACTGTGGGATAAATATTTATATTGTTTTTTCAGTACTAACCTTTTTCTGTAGCCACGGGCAGAAATCTTTTGGAAGTGTACTGTATAAACTGTATGCATTCACGCACCAATTCATCCCGTTCATCCGTATAAGTGATAAGATCCCAACGAGCCTTATCCATGATTTGTGCAGCCATCAGTAACACCGGTGCAGTAACTTCACCAAATGTCAGCGGTTTATTCGACTGTGTTTCTCCATGTGCTGCAATTAAATTTAACGCATTCACAACTGGCAGCAGATGTCCAAATCGTTGAGCATCTAACAACGCATTCACATTTTTATTCATAAATTGTTTTAAAAACTCGGTTTTGCGCGAAGGATGGTACAAGACAAAATATATTTCACACAATAACTCAGGAAACTTTTTTTGTTTCAGCTTGTCAGAATCATGCATTGCATCTTCGAGCAATTCGTCAAAATATACATTCGAAAATGGTCGCGATTGTTGTACTGTTTTGCAAAAGTTGCGCACATGTTCCGAATTGTGGCAGGCACATTCAAAGAATTTGGTCCACATTTGAGACGGGTTCTCAAAACAGAGCACCAGAAATTGCTGGAAATCAAATGAGCTGACGTATTTATTGAGAAACTCATTTACGCGATGTTGGTAGTCATCCTGACAGCAAATATTTGTGGATTTGCCGAAAGCTTTCGTTTGATAAGCCAACAATTGTAATATATCTTCGGATTTAAAATTCTGTATACCCAAAAGTATTAACGATGTCAAAGATTCAAAATCGGAAGGATCTATTTGCATTTTCTCGCTATTTTCGCCTTCACCACCACCTTCTTCGTTTTCATTGTCGATTGCTTGTAATTGTGAAGATTGCTTGATAAAATCCAAGGCCAATTGACAATTAATAGGAGTCAGCAGCTTTATATGTTCTTTAATGGATTCCAGGCATTCTTCATTACCAAGAGCAATGGATCGGTTAAAAAGCTCATCGAACCATGCTTTTTTTACATGTTGCGGAGAGTTTTCATCTAAGTTACGTAAAATTTCCCCCAATGTTGCGCTCTCAATTGTCTCACTAAGGGTTTTCGGTTTAATAGCCAGCATTTTTAGTTGCTCTTCGACATCGTGTCCAAATTTAGGATTTGCGCGCATTCGTTCGCCAACTTCATAAATCATTTCACCAATTGATAACTGTAATGTTGTTGTAGGAGTAATATCTACTTCAACCCAATACATGAAGACATCTATTTTAACCAACATAACGTTGTATTGTAGTGAATTGAGGAGAGCTTTTATTATCTTTAACTGCTGCTCTTTCAGCGCATCCGAGGGCTTTGCTGCTTCATTATCTGGCACAGGCGGACATACTTCTCGACCTATTTCATATATATCAACATTTATATTTGGCCTTGCTTTGTCTGGCGATTCGAATAAATCAAATGCAAACAAGGTCATTTGAAGTAAATGTTTTAAAGCAAAACCAGAGTATCGGAAAAATTGCAATTTACTGAATTGCTTAAATTTTTCAGAATCAGGTGTATAGAATTGTCGGAGTAAATTCATGCTGTAATCATACAATTTGTTGTAAATGATTTTTTTATCTACCATGTCAATCTTGCGATATTCGGAACGTGATATGCAAATGAGCAAGGAACGCATTAGCTGCTCTACTTTTTCCAAAACGTCATATGGATCTTCAATAAATTTCATTGTATCTGCAGCGGTCTCAAAATACTGAAAAGCAAACCAACAAGGGGTATAAGAGAGTGCCTCATAGAAAAACTGATCTAGTTGCAACTCCCAAACTAGTGTAACTAATAAGAATTTAGGTAGCAAAGGGCACTGCTCCAAAACATGCGCAATTGCGGTGTCACTGTGCAAGTTATATTTGTAGGTAGCGTCGGTATTTGCAAATAGGAATATCAAAACTTTACGCAGTTTTTGATGTGCCTTCGCCAAAGGTTTTTTATTCTCTGAATCAATTAATTGTCGATCGAGTAGTGCTTGCTGCAGACGACGAACTAATTCGTTGATAATTAATTCATTACCTATCAATAACATACATATAATATTATTCCTTTTAATCTTTTTTTAAACGATCAGTAATTAGGCATAACTTACCGCCACGGAAATGTACTTTAGAGAATGGTTTCACATGTTGGTTGCAGTAAAGTAATACCGATTTTGTATCGTCGAATTCCTCGCAATAATCCATCGCAGATTCTTCGTTAAACAATGCCAATGCTTTGTGTAAATCACGCATTTGTGTATTATTTAATTTAAAGTTTTATACGAGAGTTTTTTACTATTCGTGCAAAATCTGTTTACTTCAAAATTATAGAAACCCAAGGCAAATATACAAAATTTGACAGATTCAACAGTGTTACCAAATTTTACATACTCATAAGGGCTACCTTTTAAATATCACAACAAAAATTAAATATCATATAACAAAATGAAATTTTGGCGAACAAGATTAAATGTGAAATAATTTTATAGGTATAACACGTTATCAACAAAATTAATAATAAATAAATTGTATTTCCAATTAGTTTACGTACAGAATTTTTTGAACACTTCACTTGTAAAACTTGTCATCACTGGTTGTCAGCTGTTCACTCCCCGGAAGGTGTGTAAACAAATAACGCAAAAAAGAATTTTCATTCCGCATTCATTTATATTTCATTACATTTGCATAGTTAGGATAGAAAATTTATATGTGAAAAATTGGGAATACTTCTTACACAAGCAAAAAATGCACATTTTTGGTTTGAAATTTTATTTAAGTGAAAAGTAAAGTGTTTGAAATTTGGAGAAATGAGTGAAGTTTTAGAATTGAATCCAATAAACTGTGATGCCTCTGTATTGCCGCGGCCTACTAAAGCAGAACGTCTCATTCAAGAATTGAATGCGAATAATGCTAAAAAAGTTGCACTCTTATTAGTTCTTGGGTTCGTGGCGTATCATGGTATTTTAAATTGGCAATATGGTAAGCATTTGATGTAATGTTTATATGTTTAATCATAACTCCACCCTTATAAATCTTAGGGAGCGATTCCTGTCAATGGCTGTTATCTAAAGGCCGTTTCAAAGGTGATAATGAATGGCAACCTTATGGCTGTATGATGCATAAATATACTGAAACGTAAGTACACTGCGCTGATACATACATATACAAATATATTCTATCCATCTATCTATCTATATATCACCACTTTTGAGTCATTCATCAATAACAAAAAAAAAAAAAAAAAAAAAACGCGACAAAATACATTACCTTTTAACTTAGTTACTTAAAACTGAAAGTTTTTTTATATTTCTGTATATGTAAAGAGATACGCGCCGATGTCTCCGTTATTTAGCCTTTTGGGGTTATCACAACAATTTCGTATTCATTGGTGATGAGAGTATGCGAGAGCTTTATCAAAGCTTTATAAACCATTTACATCCCAGTGACGATGACAATATCTCTACAACTAATTTGGTGGTGCCGAAAGATGACAATTTTGAAGAACGACAGCTTAATATGCGCGCACGTTACATATATGCTAGCGAAGTGAACTTGGCACTGCTCGACACTCTAACAAAATTAGAAAATGTAAATGAATTACCAGTGATCCTCATATTAGGTTTTACATATCGCAACTTTCTTGCTGGCAATGTAACAGATGACGTTATAAAACAGTTTACGGACAACATAATGCGCCTGGTGGTGCCATTCGACAAGTTAGTAGCGCAAAAGACAAAAGTATTATGGAAACTACAAGACCGCATTAATGAGGAGAAGGTGGCGCAGACGCCTTGGAAGGCAGTGCTGAATGACGATATTGATCGATTAAATGAAGCTGCGTTATCAGTATTCCGTTATTCGGACGCAGTCGTGTGGAACGCAGCATGGCAAATAGCAAACGGTCTGGTCGACAGCGCAGTTGACGGTTACAGATTGAGTGATTTAGGGTTGCGTCACGAGGTGCAAATTTTGATTAATATGTACTGCAACGACTATATGAACTACAATGACGGTACCTGTTGCGCTAGCGCGGAACCCTTTACTACTTTGCAAATTGTTTCCTACGCTATTTTCGGCGTATGGTACGTAAATATTAATTTATAATTTATACTTGATGAATTATTTTATATAAATACTTTTAGTATTACTTTGGTACTCGTAATGTTACTGCGTCGTTGGTTGCTACATTTGCGTGGTCATACGTTTTATACACCGCTAACGCAAATACCAATCTATCAAGACCTACACTCTGGCAGCGCTAATGCGACGGGTTCGCTGTCAAACGGTTCAACGTCATTTGCGCTTTCCATAATCGATTTCTTTACACCACTAGCTATGCTTGGCATTATTATGGCCTACTTCTATCTATGCGACCGCACAAATTTTTTCATGAAGGAAAATAAATACTACTCTGAGTTCAGTTTTTGGATACCTGTAGGCTATGTATTTGCCTTAGGTATATTCTTTACCGAGGAATCGCGGTTTACCAAAGTGCTTAATCGCGATCAAACTGATGAATTGAAAGGTTGGATTATGCTTGTTGTACTCATCTACTACATGACCGGCGCACATCGTGTCCTACCCATACACATGCATATTAAACTACTCATCAGCAGCTATCTATTCATCACAGGCTATACACATTTCAGCTATATGTGGCAAACTGGTGGAAATTCTGCCTTTGTACGTTTCTTTCAAGTCATGTTTCGTCTGAATTTCGTGACGGTCGTTTTGTGTTTCTGCATGAATCGTCCCTATCAATTCTACTATTTTGTGCCGTTACTTACGTTTTGGATGTTTGTCATATACTTCGTATTATCGCTGCCGCCACGCATCAGCGCGCAATCAGTGGATTCATACCCTTTACATTATTTGTATTTGGTGGCCAAATTCATAGGCTGTTTCAGCGTCATCACGATACTTTTTATGTCGGAAGTTTTCTTCGAACGCATTTTCCTCACACGCCCATGGAAAGCGTTATTTGTGAGTACCGACGATGACATACACGAATGGTGGTACCAGTGGAAATTGGATCGTTACACTGTAACCTTTGGTATGATTTCGTCCGCTTGCTTTCACATCGCACAAAAATATAGCATTTTCGATGACAACAATCACGGTAATCTCTTTGCACGACGCACATCCATCACCGTTACCTTGCTTGCCCTGCTTGGTGTTGGTTTGTACACGACATTTTCCTTTCTCTGTCGCAACGAACAGGATTGCGAAGAGATACATTCGTACATTGTCTTCATACCGATTGTGGGATACATTGTGCTGCGCAATATATCTGGCATACTGCGCACGCGTTACTCCACTTTCTTCGCGTGGTTCGGACGCATTTCGCTGGAGTTGTTCATATGTCAGTACCACATTTGGCTAGCTGCTGATCGTCATGGCGTGCTAGTGCTGCTACCTGGCTTTCCTACGCTCAACATGATCGTTACGTCGTTCATATTCGTATGCGCATCGCACGAAGTGCATCGCATTACGCAAACACTGGTGCCGTATGCAGTGCCCAATGACTGGAAGTTGGTCATGCGCAATTTCGTGATATTTTTGATTATATTGATACCGGTGGGACACGCGGATGGTATGTTTTAAACCTGCGCAATTAGCTTATAATAAAAGGTTAAAGTAACAAAAACAAAACCAAGGAAAATAATATAAGAAAAAAACAAGATAATTAAAATTCTTGACTAACAATTAGCAATTTCAAAAATTAGCGCTAGGAAATTGAGGCAGTAAGCGCTTGTGCACATACATGCCTTCCATGAAATCTGTATGCACATGTGCTTATATACACATACATATGTATACATATTTGTTCATTGTATGATAGTTTGACCCCAAGGGTCGTTAACTCAAATTCATTGTATTGGCTTTTGTTTTAGTATTTTAAGCACAAAAGGCGTAGCATTATTGTTAATTGTATACAAAGTGTATGTGTGACACACATATATACTTATATATACATATATATTTTTTCTCTAATACTTACGCACGCACCAAGCTTAATTGCAAATGTGAGAGATATATTTTGTACGCTAATTTATTGTTGTTTGTAAGTTTAGTTTAAGCGAAACTTAATTTTTCGGATATAAAGCTGTTTGCGAATTTTTTAGTAAACTGGTATATACGCAGATGTTAGTATGATCTGACGCCATAGCAAAACAAAAAAATAAAACATGCAAAGGTAAAATGTTCATTATTGTAAATGAATAAGTACTTATAAAAATAAGCAATCAAATCGCTAAGTAATGATTACTGGATTATTGGAAATAAATAAACGCTTACATACAATATATATAAGTATAATTATTTTTGCAGTTTGTAATAAGAATAGTAAATTCTGATGCCACGTTTAGCGGATCTGCTAAATATTTTTTCGTCAATTTGCACATATTAAAAAATACATTTTTTTTATTTTTTTTTTTATAAATCCTTTTTTTATAATTTTTTATATACATATATATTTTTTTTTATTTTTAATATGTTTTAAATTTTTTCTTTTTAAATATTTTTTTATAATTTTTTTTATTGTAATTTTTTTTTTTTTTATTATAAATTTTTTATAATTGGAATGTTCTTTAAAACTTTTACAATTTATTCTAATGTCACATTTGCATTTTAGCCCTAACCGTAACGAGAGAATATATACATACATACATACATGGCAAATTTTTACACCCTGTGCAGCGCATAAACATTTCAAAAGATATACCATAAATAACAAGCCCAACAACTTTGTTATTTAAATTTTTCACATACATATATTTCTTGGTTATGTGAAAAAGGTGAAAAAAACAAGAGTTGTAGACCTTTTTATTACCTAAATTTTCTCTTCCCGACATCAGATCGCCCATAAATTGTATTACCTCTAATTTTTGTTTTTTTTTTTTATCTTCCCTTTCCAATATTTCTTTGTTTGCTTTCAAAATTTATCGACCCTGGTTCATTTAGATGTATTAGGAAAGCTATGCTTTTTGGCCACAGAAGCGACACAGATCCGTGGAGCAGCATCCTAATCTGTGCAGATGACACTGTAGTCTATAAAATCCTACAATCAGCCTTAATTTGTATCGAAGTCTCCCTCGCCTGTCGAAATTTAGACACTTGTTGCCTGTGATGTTTTCTACTGGTCCTTTACTCTTTCCGTAGCTCCTTTCGTAAAATGGTGGAGCCCACTTCGAAGAACTTTTCTCCAGGAAATCGGCTAGCCATCCAATTCCATCTGCCGTTTTATAGCCATCTGTATACCACTGTATTGTGTTCCACTCTTCTAGGATGGAGCCGTCCCATCCACTTTTGTCGTCCAGTGATAGTTTTAATCCATTTTCAAAGTTAATTCTCTTGGTATTTTCGGGCCAAGTCAAGACGGTAAATGGTAGACTCTCAACAATGACATTCTATTTCTGAGCGCTTATTATACTGCTCTTACCATGTGCTAATGAAAACTGTTAAAATGGATTTTCTTGCTGCCCTCTCCACAGCGGAGTGCGGTCGAGAATCACCAGAATGATACCTATGCATGCCAGTTTCTCACTTTCTTCACCTGTTTCTCAACAGTAGTGGGGGAGACTCTTGACGCCGCTCCATATGTGGTTATTATTAGTCTGACTATTATGGTGTAGATCCAGCGTAGTATGCCTGGTTTTTCCACCAAAGTTTTGAATCTAATACTAGCCCTAGATATTTTATTTCATCAATTCTAGCCACTTCCACACCATTGAGCGTTAGGGCTTTCAGGAACGGAAGAGTTCTCTTTCTTGTGAAAGGAATGATAGCCGGTCTGGATGGCTATGTACCAAATCTTTTTTCTAGGGTGAGTCCTCTTTGAATGATGTCACATATGATCAATCCGTGTAGCTTTGGCAGTGGATGCCATTGAAAGTTGGCAGATCATCAACAACTAGGCACCACAGCAAAGTTTACAAGACCCTTTGTCGGCGTGCCTCGTTCAGAGAACTGGGTCCACCCACTTTATAATGGGTGTATTAACTTGCCTCCTTTCGAGGGTTCGGGTAACACTGGAATGGCAGGGCTTGTCAAAAGTTTCTTTTATGTGAAGAAAGACGCTTGGTACCACTTCCCCGTTTACAAAAGTATCCTCAATGTGGGTAAACTGATTATACAGAGCAGAGTTCGTGGACCAGCTCCAAGTGGATTTTGTTCCAGGGCAGTGGTCCTGTTGTAGTTATCAACTAGCTGTATACCCTTTACTACGAAGGAAGTAAGTATAATCGGCATTAAGGCTTTGGCCAGAGAGCAGTCCATCCTCCCTACTTTCGGTATGAAGATAACTAGAGCATTAAGAAAGAAGTTCTTCTAAGGAAGAAAGTAATGCTACTTTGTAAAATAACACCTTTACTTGTATTCTTACGTATATAGTACACGTGTATATACAAGTATATTATGCTATGTTATGTATGCGCCGCATTCAGGTTATATCCGGTAGAAGCTCACAATTTCCGCGCGAGTAGCATCTCAAATTTCCTTACCTCGTTTATTTAATGTGGTTTCAATCCAGTTTTAATTTTCCTGAGTGAGTTTTCCATTGAGATAAATTTTCCGCATTTTTCCAATTTGGCGTCTAATATATCATTTAAATAAAAATACTATTTAATGAGTTCCAATTTATTGAAATACCAATATAAAGCGATAAATATCAGTTGATGGCACATATACGTGTGTATATATGTAGTTAAAATTACACATATTAAAAAAATTATTATTATTTTTCAACTGACTTATCATCTAGAACATTTCTCACTTATTGGATGTATTATACGACTTGATAATAACCTGGTATATAGGGCTATTTGACTTGGGAAACATATCGTTTCAAATACATCCTAGGATTTTCTAAAAGTCAACTGTAAAACACCCTGGGTTTAAAATCATTCGGTTACAATCCGAAATATCATATGTTAAATCCTGGATACAACACTACCAAATCCAAAATATTGCTTGAGGCTCTCTTTTGGTTCCACCGATCCTTGCAATATTCTCTTCAGTTGTTTTTGGGATTAACTATTAATTTCTGTCATATGTTTATTTTCAGTTCGTTTTGCTTCCTAGAGTTGCAGAACTCTTTTTGATTCTTGGTAATGTTGTTTCACTACAGTTCGTTTTCTTTCTGACATCTCGTTGTTGTTGGGTCTCATACTCCATACTGTTATCTGCTTTACTTTATTACACTACTCTACTGTGAACTTGAGCCCAGCCGGAACGAAATGGATGAATTCCCTAGTCGCACACGTAAATTATGGAATTTCTTTGTACAACCAAATTCATTGATCTATCGCATAGGTAACTTCAAGTACATTTTTCATTATCTGTTTTCTACTGAAATAAAATAATTATGTGTTCTGATTGGGAAAGTTTCGATGAGACTTTTCTTAATGAAATCATTCTAATTGTCAAATCGTTATTGAGTATGATATTGAGGACTTCTTCTCTTACTCTCGTTCTCTAAGCCAGGTCTATTTGTTTACGTATATATTACACTTAAACATAAACGGAGTTACTACTTAAACCTATAAATGAAGCTTGACTTTCATGTCAAATCAACGCTTCGGTCACAATCGATTTTCGTAACATAATAATTGTGTTACGTAGGTAGCTTCATATACTTGTATGTCGGGATTTTGTAACCCTAGTGTTGCAACCTGGCAACACACAACTTATCTCATAAAGTTTTTACATACTATTTGTGCTGGTTACAGTAACTTACAATATTCAAAAAATGCCAAAAAATGGAATTAAATCGCGAACACCACTTTCGACGTGGATTAACTCATCGCTGAACTTTATTCAAATTTAGACGATTAATCAAGGCCCAGTATTTATCAATGGTTCGGTGAAATCAATCGGTGTCGTAGATTACTTCCAGATACATTTTGTGAAAGTCGTCTAAAATCAGTAGTTGCTCCGAAAACTATTGATGCTGTGCACAAACTAATATTGCAAGATCGTCATGTGACCTATGGTAAGATAGAGATAATTATAGGCATTAATGTGACCAGCATACATTCAATATTGCTTGATCAATTGAGTGTAAAAAAAAATTTTTTTACGTTGAATGCCACACAATTTGTCAATTGCTCAATTTGTCGATTGGGATTGAGAAATGTTAAAAAATACGATAATGGTGTTTCGAAACACGTATAAGAAAGAAAAATTTTGAATGGTAGACAACCATTTGTTTGCCAGTTGCTTTTCAAGAAATCAGAAAAACCAACCGACGAAGACGGATCACTTTTCCCTATGGCAATGCGAACCCTTTCAGACATCGACTGAAATAATAACATTTTTGAGCATTCAAAGGATGAGTCACACATCATATAGTTCTGACTTGGAACCGAATTACTTCTTTTTATTACCGTACGTAAAAGATCTACTAATAGGTTAACGTTTTTCGAGATATCTCAATCAGAGTGCCAAAGGTGCTTCGACAATTGGTTCAAACGCATTAAAGTGTATATAGAACTTAATTGAAAATAATTTGAAAACCAATAAAGCCATTCTCAATGATTTTTTCTCTAAATCCGAAATTTAAAAGTAACCTACCTCTTGTAGAGTTTGAGAGTGAACTTTTGAACCAACTATATGTGGCATTTCAAGCTTTCCATTATAATGAATCGCAAATGCGATTTGCCGTTTTTAATATTATTTTTTTTTTTCAATATATTTGAGGGTTTACTGTTTGTAAGATGTATAATATGAAGAAGTTCTGTGAGCTGTATCGCTGACAAAAGAGAGAGATTAAGAGTGCATAACATTTTACACATGTCACTGTGGCAACAAGTGGCGTAGGGAACAATTCTCAACTGCTGTAGGAGAGAAAAGGTGAGAGAGATGCGCAAGTCTAACGTCAACATAACGAAGTGTCTTCGGTTACAATTCTAAGCACTACAAGTGTCCTGTTAAATTTATGTTTCAATCATATTGCATCCGCCGTCACATTAGGTCGTTTATTGTATTCTTCAAATTGCAAGATAGACTTTTGGGAGAGTTCACTTCACTTCATTGGTTTTTAATTATTTTTTTTCATGTTAAAACCCAATGTGAAGTAAGTATGTAAGTATGTGAAATCACATATATCCGGGCCTACTAGACCAATTTAAATAAATGTGGTACATAAGATTATTTTGACATTCGAAGTGCGAAGTCGGACTGCAAACACAGACCATAACTATTCAAGCCACCAGATGACCGAAATCTGGGCCCCAGAACATATGGCAGACTTTCTACCGAAAATACCGATAAAGGTGTGAGATATTTTATAGAAATTCGGAGGAAAATGCTTTTCTGTTAATAGTATGTCTGAATTTAAAAATGGGCTGAATCCGATCGATAGTACCTAATATAAAGATTTTCGAACTTTCGGTTTACTTTAAACCGCATATATTGGAAAATTTGCGAGTTATCAGGATTTTCTAATATTCGGTTGATGTTACTACATTGATTGATGATTGTAATGAGGTACTTTGATTAGACCCTGGGAGCATTTTATTAGTAAACGGTGTTCCAGGTTCCATACTTTTTTAAAGAAAAATCATATAAACTTCGAATTTAATGGGAAATGTTTATTATTATTCGCAGTCATTCTTTGGCATTTGTTTTTTATCTCTTTCAAATGTTGCCCGCACTTAGGTCTCAGATGGTCCATCCGTTGAGTCCAATTTCAATGACTCGTTTGAGCATTTCGACTGGTAACTGGTTCAAAGACTGAACAGCACAGACTTTAGACTTTACATATCCCCACAGGAAAAAGTCTAACGATGTGATATAATACGATCTTGGAGGCCAATCGAACGGCCCAAAACGTGAAACTATCTTCTCACCGAATAGTTTTCTCAATAAATTCATTGATTGATACGATTTGTGAGAAGTGGCGCCTTCTTGTTGAAACCCAATGTCGCCGAGATCCCGATTTTGGATGAAATGGCAGCTTTTGAATCTCTTCAGATCCCAAACTCGCTTATTTTGCTTGTTTACGTACCCATTAAAACAGAAATGGGAATCATCGCTGAACAAAATTTGCCTCGAAAACGTCGGATCTTCTTGGAACTTTTCAAGAGTACATAGAGCGCTTTCATTTTGAGATCTCGATGAAAAATGCGTCCAGTCATTCCATACGTCAGTCCGAGTTGCAGCGAACGGCGTCGAATTGACTCTCCAGGGCCTGCGTTTACATTCTCAGCCACGACAACCATATTTTCTTCACTGCGTGCCGGACGTGGTCTACTCGGTCGAATATTATCCAGTAATGAGTGCTAGGTCTCAAGATGGGTGATGGTGTTGCGAATAGTACGCTCAGAAGGCTGATTATGTTGACCATAAGTTGAGAGAATCGCGCAAAACATATTCTTTACAGAACGTGAATTTTCGTAATAAAGTTTAACGATGTGTAAACGTTGTTCATAATGAAAAGCCAAACAATACTGAAGAAAAATATTGACACGACTCATACGTGGTCTGTCAACAAAAGGCTATTGAAAAGGTACCTCTACTTGGATCACCCGTTATAATTAATTTCTTCAGGCTACAGGGTCCGGCACTGTAACCAATTTAAAAAGCAGTAAAATCGGTTTGGAAAATTATTTTTATTAATTTTAAAGGACAAAATGTGTGAAAATAATCATAAATTTCGATATGACCACCTTTTGCCTTAACTATGGCCTCAAGACGAATCGCAAGCTGCCCGAATGTGACTTGCCGGTATTTTGGCCCACTCACGGACAATGGCTTTCTTCAGCATCTCGAGACTGGTGTATTTTTTACTTCGGGCCTTGCTCTCCAAAATGGCCCAGAGAAAATAATCCATTGGATTCGCATCTGCTGAATTCGAGAGCCATTGTTTGGTCGTAATGAAGTTCGGAACGTTGTTTTTCAGCCATTCTTGGTTCACTCGCGCTTTGTGAGACGGTGCTGAGTCTTGTTGAAACGTTCATGGTTTGCGACCGAAATGTTTGTTTGCCCACGGCTTCAAAGCAGCCTCCAGAACACTTTCCCGATAATATGTCGCATTTACTTTGTCACCAGGCTTGTTTGTGGCGGGTGCTGCCTCCTGGTGTCCAACCGATGACTTAGATTCTCGTATGAACGGTCGGTCAAGTAAACCCTAGCGTTTTGAGAGTTTACGAATTGCTCAATTGGAAAAATATTTTCATCAGAAAACACAATGTTCGGAATTTGACCGCTTTCGGCCAAGCGAAGCAACTGCTTCGCTCTCTCAAGTCTTATTTGTTTCTGCTGCGGTGTGAGATGATGGGCCTTGTGAAACTTGTAAGGCTTCACCTTGAGCTCATTTCTCAATATGCGTCGGATGCTGCGGTCGGATATTTTCAGTTCTTTAGCCATTTGATTGGTACTTCGTCGTGGATTTCGCTGAAGTCGCTTCTTCACTTTCCGAACCATCTCACGTGACGTTACAGTCTTTTGATGACCACCTCCGTGGCGTTTTGCGATGCTACCGATATCATTGTAACGACTGATGGTACGATAAACAAAAACTTTATTCACATTAAGGTGTTTGAGCTCACGAACAATTGCTGGCTGTGATTTTCCAGCTAAATAATAGGTTGTCAAAAAAGTCTTGCGGTATTTTCGCTAATTGGCGCTGAAAGCGCGTAGTTCTAGTTTTATTCGACGCATCGGGTCATGCTATACCTTTTTGGAAAGCTCATTTCACGTGCTAACACGTGTTTGATTGATTGTCGTTTCTTTTAAGTCGTTCGTGAGTTATAGCGTCGCAAACATGGAGCAAAATAAAGAGAAAATACGGCATATTTCTTCTCAAGCCGCCAATAAAATTTGTGCAGTTTATGGACCCGATACAGTTTCCATTTCCACCGCACAACGATGGTTTCAACGTTTTCGTTCTGGTGTAGAGGTGGTCAAAGATGCGCCAAGCTCCGGAAGGCCTGCCGTCGAAAATTGCGATAAAATCGCTGAATTGGTCGAAAGAGTAGCCGTAGCATCGGTCAAGAGCTGGGCATGAGTCATCAAAAATTCATTTCAATTTCAATAAAAAATAAAAAAAATTCAATAAAAATACCGCAAGACTTTTTTGACAACCCATTATAAGCTAAATACTATTACGTTTGAAATCCATCGCTGATCACTTTTTTTTGCGTTCACTTTTAGCAAAACGCTTTTGTACACTTATGAACAATACTCCGAACTGTCATTCGGCAAATTTATAAACAGCTGTTTCCAGTGCGACAGCTGCGCGAACGGTCTGAAGTTATATACTTATATCTATATAGTACATATGTTCAAATATGAAAATTACATGTCACGTTTTCTCCTGGGTGAACTCTTAAGCTACTGAACCGATAGTTAAGTTTAGCACACTGTGTTCACTTTGATCCAACTTAAAACATAGTCTAGTTTACAAGAGTATCTCAATTTTGTTTAAAATAAAACATTTCATTATAAAAAATATATTTCAAAACATAAGCATGTGTTCAAAAAGTATTAATAAGTTATGATATACATAATTTATAGTAAAATGGAAAATGCGTTATCTTTTCAGTTGATAAATATTTGTATTAATCATTTTCAAAATTAAACCTCAAGTACAATGCCTTGTATGCTTATATCTGCAATAATGTTTTCGTCTTCTTTCGTGATGAACTAGGCATCGATTTTATTACCTTTAAATATAACAAAGGATTTTCCAATTTATTGAATTCTACTAAGGTTACAGTTCTGAGCTTGAAGCCATTTCCAAAAATACCGAGTAAGCGGTACAGTTACTTTACTTTCTCAGAACACTTACAAGCCTATAAATACTCAAACCGTTATCCTTATGTGCATATAGCGGTTAAAGAAACCACCGAACAGCTTTTAGTTTTATCTGATAGATTTCAGCAAACAAAATTAAGAAAACAACTTGCTCGTGGGACGCCACATGCATTCATTATTTGCACATATTTAGCATGTCTCTGCATAACTTCGGAGACAACTATTTCCCGCATGTTAGGCAACAACAATAATTGAATAGACAGTTTATAGTACATTACTATAAGTAAGTGAATCGACACTTTAATGGCATCCGCGCCTATGCAAATAAGTTTATACTTATATATCGCCATCTAAAAGACAAATTAACGTAACAGCACTTTTCATAAGTTTACTGGAGATGCATATAAAATAGAAACTACTCATATTGAAACAAAGTTTGAATTTTCTCTATTTGCTCAAAACTAAACTTTACTAGGAATCGATAGAAAATGTTTGCTATATGAGTACAACCTTTTTTTAAGTTCGTGTGAACTTTGATTTCCATATGTCAAAAAATATGTTTGGCGTTTTTACCATGGACAAAATTTGAATATCGAGTTCATTTGAAAATTTTTGTTTCCAAGGGAGCAAGGAGCATAATAAATATGGCGTTGGCAGTCCTTTCATTTTGGCGGAATTTTGTACGTGGAGGGTCCCATTCCCAGCGCACAGCACTGGTGAGAGATGCTTCGCCTTCTCACTTTAGCTTGCCATCAAACGGATATTTTTTGGCTACTTAGAGGATACTTGGAAGTCGTGAGCTGCTTGAGCCATATGTACAACAATCGTTTCTGGGAACTCCCAAGTGAATGGCGCTCAAAGAACTTTCTTCACTTGCGTGAATTTCAACCACCGGCTAAGCGGTGTCTACGCCAATAGTCAGTCATATTGAATTTCATACTGAGGTTAGGTTGGGTGAGATTGGAGATCAGCCAAGATGGAGGAATCGCACTTAGATTGTTATGTGTAGTCATTTGTGAAGCCAGATAATAAAGAGCACCCTCAGACGCCTTGAAACTATTACAAAATCTGTGTATATAAGTGCCGTATTTATATTTCCGCTATTGCACCTGGATGCCTACAAGTATGCGATCTGAGAAGGAATCTCAAAGCAGCTTCTTCAACTGCCATCCAGTAAAATTTTCGATCTTACCACAAAAATTCCGAACGGTCAGTGTTCAGTTAGACGTCTACAACTGTTGAAACGTGAATTCTCAGAATTGCTCAGTATCTTACGATTTACTCTGAACTAGATTTACTCTAATTCTAATTGTAGTCCAAATTTAAGGTTCGGTCGTGGAGTTGGTAAGGCCGAATATTCAAGTAGAAAGAGTAGAGATGATTCTATTTCATCTTCTACCAAACAGCTGATGCAGCTGGCATATGCTGAGATATTCACTCTGTTTGCATGAATCCCGATTGGACAATGTCCGGTTAGGATTTCCATAATCATTGAAAGGTGAATCTTGCTGAGAGCAAAAACTTTCCCGGACAGCTTGGAATTTACCCTAGACTTGTGGCGGCCCAGCAGCTGGTAGCCATCGTTCAACTGATCTGAAATCCAGCAGTCTAGCTGTGAACCACAAAAAACCAATGAAGCTCCTAACCGTTCTCATTCCAAAGTTATTGATACTGATGCACCTACCCTAGCAAGCTCAACAGCCTTACAGTTTTCCGCAATACCGCTGTGACACACAAACCAGTGTAATCGTAAAATATCTCGATGACAAAGATAGCTCTAGACATCCTTTAACTAGTCCTGAGTGTGCAGTTAGCGAACTCAAGGCTAATAAGGCTTCCCTACAATCAGAGTGGATAGTAATCACTCTGAAGTAGGCTGCACTCCGAAGAAGTAGATCTGCCGCTACCTCCACTTGGAAGCCGCTGCAATGGTCAGGAAGACTAAAATTACCACCCTCGAAGGTATGAGAGCACAGACGCCACAGCGAAAGCTATAAAAATCTATAAAATATTACCCACGCATTCAATGCTTTGTACTGAATATAAAACGAGACTAAAACGTAAAAAAAAAAAATACTTTTATTATTTTCTAAGCACAACTTTTTGCTAAAATATACCCAAGATACTTGATAAATGCCTAACTTAATGTACACTGCACAAGTCCCACCGCTGAAAGCGATGTGATTATTTGAAAATAACGCGTCGAATGAATCCTGCGAGACTACTCAGCAAAATATAGAAACAATCAACGAAACAGACATGGCCATCAAGTCTCTTGACGTTTTCCGAACGCGCTCATAACGACCGCTAATGCAGAAAATGGCTGCTAGTTGGCATATTGATATCACTCATACGCCATGTACGCCGCTCATAAACCAGCGTCACTTATATTTGCATTAATATATATATATATATATATGCTTTAAAATCTGCATTTCATATTTTATACAAATTTAAGCATTCAACAGTTATACAGTCGCTCATAAAATATTCATACAGCGTTTTAATAGCTGACAGCGCTCGTAATTATATATATAAACACATGGATGTACATTTCAAGCAAATTATTAAACAATTATACGCACAGATTTTTATTTGCATTATGCTTCGATTAAATTCAATTGCATGCCGAGTTGTGAAAATACGTCATGTTGTTGTTGCTCTTGTTGCATTTCATTTCAGCTGCACAAACGCAGTTTATTTACAATACTCGCTTGCTTACATATACATATGTACATATACATATGTGTTTATATTAATTTAGCTGCTGGTCGACTGCCAAGTTTGTCCATTTTGTTTATTTCCACTCATAAATATGTATTGTTGTATGAGTTGGTATTTGTATTGTTTGTTATTTGTCATCGCATGTCCCTTTTGGAAGCGTTGCGTCTCAACGATTTGCGCTGACATCGCTTCTTGTTTGTCTAGGCTCTGCTGGTTGGTATTTATTTCGATTTGTTTGTCCTTACATTTCCATACACACATACATACATAAATTGTGCTTGCTGTGTTTATTTGTTTTGATTTATGCGCATTTTTGACTTTTGAACGAGTCAAATATATTTATTCGCAATTATTGAAAGCGCAAAGGAGACAGTGCTGTTGAAAGCACGTAATTTAACTTACTCAAAGCGAGTATATGTATTTATTAGGGTGTTAGATATTTCCCAAGCTGATTGCTTTTTGTAGATGCCCCTTGAAGCTTTAGTTTTTGTCCAAGTTTCTTTTCCTATAACATGGATTTTTTAATATTTTGCATCAAGCGATTATATGCCGTTAGCATTTTCAAAAACTCTATTTTTTTATTTTATTTTCTTAATGTACATATATTTAAGAATACACAAAGGAAATTGCATATCGTTCCGGTGAATATTTTCAAAGTTACATGCAAATTTGAAAAGGCGTTTCAGAGTGCTTGGCTGGGCATCGCAAACTTTAAACATGTTTTTCTCAAAATGGTGTTTTCAAAGTCGGTGACCAATATTACTCGAAAATGGCTCAACCGATTAGTCACAAGTTTTAACACGAGCTTCTTAAATAAATTTTTTTAGTAATTAAACGAAAATTTCTCACCCATAAATATTTTTTTTATAAACAATTTAACGCCGAAATTTTGACGAAAAATATTTTTTTTTAAGAAACCGCCATTTTGTCTAAAAATTTTATTTTACTTATTCCGTCGATTTGTATTACTAGATCTAATATTACTTTAACGAAATCTGTTTGGTTTGTTAATTTCGGAAATTCCAGTTCAGAGATATAGTGGACACCGCAAAACGTCTTTTTTGAGAGGAGCTCCCGGAGAGGAGTAGTTCCTTTCCAAATAAATATTTTTACTTATACCATCTTAAACTACAATAAAAAAATACCATTATGTGTGTACAAATTTTAGTGTCAATAAATTTAAAAGTTTTCGAAAAAAATCGTTTTTGTTTGACCCTCTAATTGTATATAACAACTTTGAAAAAACTTTGAAACGCCAACATAAAGTTTAAACAAAAACATCATATTAATTTTTTCCAAAAAACCACTTTATACGCAGTTAAAGTTACATATACAATGTACAGTATTCAGTAGTACACCATGACGTATGAGCAACAAATAATGTGTTAATCACTTGTATGAATGTTCAAAGTTGTTAGGCCAATGCAGAAGCCTTTGAAAATGGTAAAACGTGAAAAAATTCATAGTAGCTTGAAATCCTTTGGATTAAGAAGACATAATAACAAAAATGAAAAGCAAAATAATTTACGGGCCATCTGAGGTTGGGAACAGGAACTGCTTGAGGGGTGTGGTTGAATTTTTAAGGGTTAAAGACGGTTTATCTCGATTCCCTCTATAGTCATATAGAAAAAAGATTTAAGGCGAAATTGTAGGTAATGAAAAAATCTGCAACCTTTGCATTAACACAAAACAAAAAAAATTTAAATAACACAGTTTTTGGTTTTTTATTTTTATTTTTTATAAAAGATTTTCTTCATTCATGAAATTTGGTGCAAACTTGTCTTCTTTTATTCCAAATGCACTGTATTTTTCAAATTTAAAATATTTATTTTACGACGTATATAGAAAAAAAAACGTATTTTTCAATCGAAAATTCTCACGCCGAAAATATCTGTTTTTTAATTCGGTAAACTTTTTCTTCGTGAAATCTCTATGTAATAACTGGTATGAACATAAAACGATGTTAACATCGATTGCAAGCTATAACACGCTTTAAAACACACAATATTCTTTACAAGAACTTGATTCTGACCCTTCAGCTTGTATGGAAACTATATGCTATAGTGATCCGATCTGAACCATCTCTTCGAAGATTTAACCATTACTTTAGACAATAGCGCATACCAAATTTCGTAAAAATATATCATCAAATGTGTTAATTTTCGAAGAAAACACTCGATCCCAATCGTTCAATTTGTATGGCAGCTATGTGCTATAGTGATGGAATATCGGTGGTTCCGGCAAATGAGCAGCTTCTTGGAGAGAGAAGGACCTATGCAAAATTTCAGATCGATCTCTCAAAAACTGAGAGACTAATAAAATAACTGACGTACTAAAGTCGCTTTGGGGAAACAACACACACCTTAATATTTATATTTACGATATATATATATGCTACTTATATTTTTATTCAATAAATTTTACCATCCTGAGTTATGAATTAATAAATAATTGTGTTGAGTACTTGCTCGGGTTATGTTGACTGCAGAGAAATTCAGCTTGAATTCATTTCAAAAATGCTTACATACATATACAAATTATGTATATGTATCGATGCACTTTTCGTTTTTTGTATGCTCTTTTGATTTCAAACTGTAAACCGGTAAATTGACACGTTTTTTTGCAATTATTTTATTAATTACTGCACCCAATCAAAAACCTGTTATTAAGTTAATTTGGAAAATATTACTCAGTTATTTTGGATATCAATTTGCGAGTGAGTATTCGTTTGTTTGAGCTCTTTCGGTCCCAAAAACAGTTAAAATTTTAGTTTTTAGTTTAGTTATTTCAAACTTGCGGATAGTTTTCGTACATTTTAAAGTTTTTTTAATATCTTGAGGTTTAAAGCGTTAGATATTCTAAAGGCTTCCAACAAGTCTACTCTTATCGACGGGCCTTTATAAACTGCCAGCTATTCCCCTAAGCTTGAGCCAATGCTATGATGGGGTATGTCGTCTTCGTTTAGCAGAAGTTGTGCTAGCGATAACTTTGACACTTCTTTAGAAATTAGTCTTGGATGAATCCGATATGGAAGTTTCCCAAGGTTGTATGCATAAAATTGGGTTCATATAACTCCTAGGCACCATATGCTTTATTTAAGAAATTTTTATATTTTTTTATTTTACAATTGTACCTAGTATACAAAGACAATATACTAATAAACAATTGCATTATAATTAATTAGAAAAAATACTTAAAAGCTAAATGTTTATTTAGTGGAGGTAGAGTATTGGATATACTATACCATAGTTTAATGCTGAAACTGTGTGATATGGACTTACGTATTTCCTCAGCTACCATATTTTACCAGTTTTGTCTTTAAGATTTTGCATATGTTTGTGGTAAACCAATTGTAGAAGCAAGTATCTCCACAACACGCGTTCTGAACGTATCAACCGTGTGTTAAGGTGTCGAAAAACCTTTTACTCGTGCGCACCGGAATAAAATGAAGTCACTCGGAGCTAAGTTAAAAATGCAGTTGATTCAGTCGTTGTATGAGAGCTCCCATTGTCCTGATGAATACTCTTCCGTCTTCGTCGGTTGGTTTTCCTAATTTCTTGAAAAACAACTGGCAAACAAGTGGTTGTTCACATTGAAATGTTCATGTGATATTGAATGTATGCTGATTCCATTAATACCTATAATTACACTGTGGAACATTTTTAGGATTATTTTCTGGGGGGTGAGAAATTTCAAGTCAGGGTTAACTACTACTAGGTCAGTATAGTAAAACCTTCAAAGGGTTTGGCGTTCGTATGTGTCAGTTTTTATTTTATGACCTTTTAAATTTTTTTTTTATCTTGATGTTTTTTCGCTTAGTTGTAACATTTTGGCAAAAACCTAGTATAACATAACTCGCGAACCACTATTATCTATTTTTCCAATCCATTAGACGGTTGTAGCAGCTTTTACACACTATATTTGGTAACCAATTTTCGTTCACTATAACATAAGAAAAAATTTAAAAGGTCATAAAAAAACTGGTACATACGAACCCTTTGAGGGTTTTACTATACTGACCTGGTACCATCACCCAGACTTGGAATTTCTCACCCCCCAGATTAGCTGTTGTACTGTGTTATCTGTTTCTCACAATATCAACAATAGTTTCCGTAACAAGAAATCATTTGAGTTATTTACATAGGTGGTATCTTACCTTGAAACTAAAATACTTATTCAAATGTTTATAAGATACTAAATTTGAAAGCATTTTATAACAAATGCCTCCAATCGAATTGCTGCAATATCACTAAATTTGTTCAAACCACTAACAAATTGTTCGTTCGTTTGCAAAATTTAATTCGTGATTGCATTATATCCCGCTTCATTACGCTGTTGTCTAAATCAGCAGTTATCGCGCTCATTTTATTGTAATTAACGGCTATTAAGCAACAATAATTTACACAAAGCATATCGTTGGTTGCCGTGGTTCAAATTCACTTCCTATTGATTGGAGTGGTGTGAGCAGAAGTAGCCGGATAAGCAACCTTTTCAAGTTGGCGAAAGATAATTTATCACGATTGGTCGGCTGAATAAATACATTTCAAGTGGAAAAAGAGAATTTAAAAAACACATTTTTGGTTAATTTATAGAACAGTATTAAATATTAAGGCATAAATAAAAATATTATGCAGATTTATAAATACGTAGCTTCAGTGAAAAACCGAATAACCTTAGAGTGAGATTTTGAGTAATATACTTAAATATTTTTCGGGCTGTTTTAAGTTGATTTTCAATTTACTTATGAACAGTACTTTTACTCATATTCCTTACGTCGAAGACATCGCTTAGAAACTTGTTTGGTAATCAGCTGATCGATACCTAAGTTAAACACGTTAGGAGGTGAGGAGCTGTTGGGAAGAGGTTAGAATTTTCATAAAAAATGATGTGGTGGAGCTATGAAAGTCATGGTCAAGCCAGTAATAGACGAGATAGACCATTACAACGCGAAGCCTACTCCGGGAGAGATTCTAATTGAAGTTCTCTTTCAACTCCAACTTTACGTTACAATACTACTGTGATGTATTTCTAGCAAACGTAGCTGCTAGATGTACTACTCCGAAAAGCTTCTGTAAGTTAGGTGTGTGGTCCGACGGCGCTAAGCGCGTTGAAAGTATTCCCAATTCTTTTCAAGAGGAGTCTGACCTCTTGATCAACAGCATCAAACTTTTTTGTGATCTGATTTGTTGGATGTCTGACCACAGCGGACTGGTCAGAAATTTCGAAACCGATGGGCTTGCTTGAAGTCCTCTGAACTACTTGCTCTTGAATCGGCTGGATTAGTTTATAATAGTCTCAAAAGGCTCCGTTAATTTATGAACGTCTTCTGATCAATACTTATGAGTTTTGAGCAACACAATAGACCAGCTTTTAAAGCTGTCCAAGTAGGAAGACTCGGGAAGTCTTAATCCAACAAGCGCTAGCTAGGTTTTCTTGCCTTTATTTCAAGAATGTCTTCTTCAATACATGCTTTAAGGGTCCAAATCGGCAAAGATCATTCCAAATATCTTCATATACGTGTGAGAGAGTGGGAATCTAAAACTACTTTTGTATAGCATTTGTTATAAGGGGATAAATGTTCAATCTCAAAGTGAATTTTAGATACTTAAAAAGTCCTCATGAAACCTTTCAGTACTTTAATGAAGACTTAAAGCCCTAAAAGCGCTTCATATGTCAAATAACTTCCATATGTGTCTATACTATGGGCAGTCTTCTTCTTCAGCAAAACAAAAACAGGCATTATTATAATTTTTATCATTATTAACACCAGAAAAAACAAAAAACCTCGTCTAAAGTGCATTAAATAATAAATTCCTTCTAATGCCCTCTCGAAAATTTCCTTTTAATAATCTAACAGGAATTGCTTAATTTCCCTGAAGTTATGCAAATAAAGTTACCTTTAAGTGCTTATCATTTTATTATGTGAGTAAATGATTAAACTGGCTACGAAGTAAACTTCAACCAATTCCAACTAAGTAAAGTGAAGAAAATCCACTCTGACACTTTCAAATTTCAAAGTAAAAATTATTAGTGATTGATGAGGTGGGATGAGGTGGTCGGTAGCTTTCATTATTTCATCAACGAAAATTCGCTCAGTCTGAACAATACGGAGACATTACGGAGCTATGAAATACGAAATTACGGAAAGTGTTAAGCATTTCACTTGAAAGACGAGAAGTTTTGAAGAATTTTCACAAAGTTGTGCGTTGTGAATTTATTCAACTGGAAATCTTTGCGTGCCATATTGTGGCCTCCATAGTTTCAAAGCGGTGAATGTAGGCTTTGCGAAACTTTAAAACTTTCGTTTCAATTGAGTAAGCACTGCAAGAGAGTTTTACAAATTTTTGTGCTTCATAATTCATAATTACATAATAGTTCCTCGTTTTCACGTGATTTAAGAAATAGTCACACTGAGTCTTAGCTGTTCAACAAAAGCATTTTAGGTTTTCAAACGATAAAATGAACTAGATAAATGAAGAAAAAATGATATTACCGTTTCGCTGGTATTTTGACATAGCCGTAATACAGGGTTGATCCAGAAAGTAATAAGACTGATTTTCTTTCGCCGCGACTGTACTTCGGAGCGTTCGCGCACCGACTGGATTCGGTAGAAGACGTTCCTAGCTAACGAACGAGCGCACGAAGTGTTTCTGTGAGTGGTGCTTGCCGAAAATGCAGCGTTCGTTAGAGCAGAGGTACGCGATTAAAATCTGTGTGAAACACGGTAACTCATCGACAGAGAAGTCGCTGATGAATAAGCAAATCCAAGTGAAAACGATGCTCATTGTCCACCATGGATTGTTCCTTCTGGACGAACCGTTAACGCCAAGTTTTACGTGGAATTCCTCAAGAGACTCAGACGAAGGGTCAATAGGGTCCGACAAGACATCGCAGCCGATTGGAAGTTGCACCACGACAATGCCCTTTCTTGCGAACAGCTACCTAACCAAGGACGGCATTCCAACGCTTCTGCAGCCGCCCTACAGCCCAGATGTAGCCCCGGACTTTTTTTGTTTCCTTGAAAAAACCGATGAAAGTCAAGCATTTTGAGACGACAGAAGGGATCCAAGCAGCATGCACCTCGGCACTCAAGGCTATTTCGGAGAATGACTTCTGTGACGCATTCAATGCTTGGAAATCGCGCATCAAGCGTAATTTTTATAAAGAGAAGGTCTTTAAAAAATAAACAAAAAAAACAGAACAAATGGTTTTTTCGGCAAAATCAATTTATTTTATTCAAAATAGACTCCGTCTGCTTCAATACAGCTTTTTGCATGGTCCAAAAGCATGTTGAACGAGTGCCGAATATGTCGTACATTGTGACTGACTGACTGGGTTAGCAAATTTCATACAAGTAGAAGCGGATCTCTGAGAAACTAAACGATAGTTTATCATTTTATTTGTGTATTACAGTTACTTACACTCCTATTACTACTAAGTTTACTAAGTTTTCAGAGATAGTGCTTGCGGCTACATACTGATAATCAGGATAAGGCAAAAAGCCGTGACACAATCACGTTGTAGTTTCACTTCAAACTCTCTGTATTATATGTTTGCAGTCGCAAACACTCTATTGTCCAGTCAAAGTCTGTAATATATATATATACGCGGTTACTCGTCTAAAAGTCGGTCAACCGTTACACAAGCCAATTATAAAGCACTCTCTGCTCATCCATATGCCATTAGCGCAGCTTTGCTCAGCATGTCAATTAGCCGTGTAGTGAACTGCTTGAAAAGCATACAGTCAGGCTTTTACCAGTTCATCATTTAATTCAACCAAACCACCAACGGCCACATCATCATCAACATGCGCTTTGCCTTTGAATTAATTATATTCATTAGTATTTCAATTAAAAGTCTTGCAACATTGCCAACATGGCGCAAGGCCTTAAGCTGTCAGACACTTATCTGGCGCACTCCTGCCGCTGCACGCAATAGTTTGTCTATTATCCTATGCACGTGCAACAAAACATGTATTTTCTCTTACAAAATATGCATCGCCCATATGGTGGCATACATGTGGATGCACCCAGTGACTTTTAAACGTAGAAACGTAGTTGATAAAGCGGCTTTCAGAAAACATTGCTAATGGGAATTTATTCATATGTGCCAATAGCGTTCAAATAATTCTCTAGTGTGATACTAAGTTTTTTGTATGTATGCTAGCATAATTAAATCTACATATATTTTCCAAAAAAATTTAAAATTTTTTGCTGTAAAAGCTATATTTTGCGTGGCAATCAATACTCATTTTATCAATGATCAATTAATATAGAAGAAATAACATCAGTGCCTCAAAAGTTAAACATTTCGTATTATTATTATTACTGATTTTATATTTATTTACTATTTATCACTTTCCAACCTATTTTTTTAGAATTACCTATACGAGTATATTTCCCAAATAAACATATTTTAAGATCGACGGCGCGTATGAGTAACCTTTGCTGTGACTGAAATTTGTATCCTACATACATACATTTATTGCATACAAGCTTCAAATTGTTTTGTTGTTTTCTTGGAATTGACATGCAGATCTATATTCTACCTTTCCGTTACACTCTTCCAGTGAAGCGTTTAATTTGTGTATGTGGGGCAAAAGTTCATCCGAATTGTGGTTTAATATGGCAAAATTTTCCTTTTAAATATTTATAAACTCTTAAATTCGATTTATGGGAAAAACAATTTTTTTGCTTTTGTTGTTATGAAAATATATTTCTGAAGATGTTGCCAAATATCAGATTTCAGTGGTATAAAATGAAAGCATGAAATTTCAACAAAGTAAAATAAATTTTATTTCTACGCCATTGAAAAATATACATGTATAGGGTCTACCAAGAAGAACGACATGATGTTAAAATGGAATGAAACACTTACATTCAAAAACTTAAAATCAAAATGGGTTCAGTTTTTTATGCCAAGGCAAGGCACCGTTTGCATATCTCCACCCGTTTACGACAGTTTTCGATGACTCAGTGCAGCATTTCGGCTAACATTGCTGGTTGATTGGCCTGAACCTTTGATTTAACATACTTCTAGAGAAAATAATCTAGGGGAATTATCTTAGCAGCCATTTGACTGGGCCTTTGGGCCATGGTACATTCTAATTCATGTTCATATGCCAGCCAGATCGGCAATCATATCTTTATTTCTCAGTGCAGAAGAACTCTATATTACGGCGTGTGTGAAAGTAACTCGTACTTTAACAGCTTGGTTCTAACTATAATATAAGTGAGTATAAAATAACCAACATCGTTGGCTCGAAAGACACTAAAGTTGCCTTTTATACCCTGGGATTACAGAACAAAACAAATATTTATCATCGGAAATAGCTTTATTGTTTTTCGAAATATTCTCAATTAAGACCTACATATACACTTTTGCATGCGTTTGAACCATTTGTCGATCTCTGATTAAGGCACCTATTAAACCTGAGTTCTGAACGCATAACCAGCCCCTTCAGGTGTCGTTGACCTACAGTAGAGGCCCGCTAATCCGGACACGGCCTAATCCGGATTCCACTGTAATCCGGACAGGGTTAAAAAATTCAAAATTTCTATTATGTCCCTTGTAATCCGGACCGACATTCTCTATCCTTATTCTCTAATCCGGATCACATATTTATTATTCACTACATTTACTTTTATGCTTTATTGTTTTAAGTTTTTTTTTGCTTTGGAACATGTGTATTATTTGTTATAATAAACAAACAGAACTTTATAAATATTTTTTCTTAATACGAGTACATAGTTCTGATATGTCTTTGGTAATCCGGATTCCCTGATATTCCGGATAGGGGCCGGTTTTAATTGATCCGGATTAGCGGGCCTCTACTGTATTAGTTTATATTTTACGTACGGGAATAAAAAAAGGTCATTCGGTCAAAAGTCAGGACTATACGGTGGATGACAGTTCATTCAGTCGATGAGTGAGAGCTCGCATTGTCGTGGTGAAGAGTAATCTGTCTTCTGCGGTTAGTTCTTGAAAGACAAATGGCAACAAATGGTGGCAATAAATGGTTGTATAACACTCAGAATTTACTGTTCTGCGTTGTTCCAATTGTACGGTTGCGAGATGACCAGTTTTTTTTTTCAAAAAAACCAACCATTTGCTTGAAATCGAACAACTTTTGATGGATTCGGCTCATCTCAAAACACGCATACAGTCGAATGCTGTTTACTTTTGGGCTCATGCGCGTAAATCCACAAATACATGAGCTTTGTTGTCGAAAATTGTATGAAATCCATCGATGCACTGTGGCTGAGTTAATCCTCGTCGGAATTTGTAAAAAGTTATCGCGCGAAAATATTCGCGATTTCATTCCATTTTTGGATGAGTTGAATTTTTTAAGTTACTGTAAAATCGTTCTGAAAAAATGTCCAAATTACGTTAAGACTGTTAGTTTCCTGACTCCTGAACACTAGGGTTGCCAAATCGCGAAATATAAAACGGCAACCTACGTATATAATATTTTATTGAGGTGTTCTTCTTTAAAATTATCCTTGCAGTAAAGAAGATATAAAAATAGTTTTGCGTGTTCAGTGAAATATTTTTATTATCAAACAATGCAAGGTAATTGAACTTTTGCTCGAAATTTTAACTTTCATTTTGAAGTTCTTCCATCTTTATTTGTTCATATAAAAATGCATGATTCAAAAGTTTTTCACTATGCAAAGGAAATCCAAACAGCATATTACAAATAAAGAAATAAGTAAGCACAAATAGTCAGCAACTAATACACAGCTTTTGCCGGCACATGTTAACACGCCTGTGCATATGCTACACAACATTCAACGTTCTCAGTAAAAGCACAAGAGTTTACTTTTGTGCGGGGAATGTGCAGTTGCTTACACATGTTGTTGTTATTACAAACTTTGCATGTCTGTGTTTGCTTATGCAGCATTGCACGTTCGGATTTTATGACTATATATGGTGGCAGATGTATGCATAACTGGTCCGTACGACAAGGCGATCCTTCCTCACTCTCTTTCCCGGAGTTTGTTAATATTTTTTGTTTGGTTTTTGTTTTGTTTTTGCTTTTCTTATTTGTTTTGATTGTGCAGTTGTGCAGCAAAAGGCGTAAATGAGCTTATTCCATATGAAATGTGGCATGCAACACGAGTAATGTACAGACACAAAGCTAATATGCCTCAACATACGCACACATTCACTGGAAACATTTATGGATATTCAAATGAGTAAAGATAAATCAAAGTACTTTCCATATAACAGGGAATTTGAGATATTTAAGTATTTTTTGCAAAGAGGAGAAACTCTGTCCTTGTAATAAATTAATAGGGCAAGTCATAATATTCTGCATCATAATGCACAGTAAAGACATTTGATTTATATAATGATTGACTTATATTTTGCTAGAGTTTAAAAACTGTGTTTACATCTACGAAAGGTTCCAAAGGAATTACCTATTGTCACTGGAAATGATCAGCTTTTAACCACACGTTCTATGGTATAGTTTTCTCTGCCTAGATTTGTTAACTATACTCAAACAAGTCATGTGCCATTTACAAATTCTCTGAAGTCACCGGACGACTTTTAAATCAAATCGCAACGCGATGCGCGTGCAACTGAAGCACTGGGCAGGCACGATGTCTGCATTTCTTATATAGAGCCAGCTAGCAGCCAGCTGCCAGGATAGTCATCGCACGACTTTTGAATCTCATCACGTCGCGCTGCGAGTGCATCCGAGCACTTCCCAGCTACGGTGCCTGTATTTCTTATATAGAGCCAGCTAGCAGCCAGCTGCCAGGATAGTCACCGCACGACTTTTGAATCTCATCACATCGCGATGCGAGTGCAGTCGAACACTAGCCAGGCACGGTGCCTGCATTTCTTATATAGAGCCAGCTGCCCTGAAGTCACCGCACGACTTTTAAATCACATCACATCGCGATGCGTGTGTGGTCGAGCACTGGGGAGGCACTGTGCAAGCGTTTCTTATATAGATAATGGGTTGTCAAAAAAGTCTTGCGGTTTTTTTATTGAATTATTTTTTTTTTTTGTATTGAAACTGAAATGAAATGCTCATGCCCAGCTCTTGACCGATGCTACGGCTGCTACTATGCCGGTCTCTTTCGACCAATTCAGCGATTTTATCGCAATTTTCGACGACAGGCCTTCCGGAGCGTGGCGCATCTTCGACCACCTCTACACCAGAACGAAAACGTTGAAACCACCGTTGTGTGGTGGAAATGGAACTGTATCGGGTCCATAAACTGCACAAATTTTATTCGCGGCTTGAGATGCATTTTTGCCTTTATCGTAGTAGTACTGTAAAATATGCCGTATTTTCTCTTTATTTTGCTCCATGTTTGCGACGCTATAACTCACGAACGACTTAAAAGAAACGGCGACGAATAAAACTAGAACTGCGCGCTTTCAGCGCCAACTAACGAAAATACCTCAAGACTTTTTTGACAACCTAATACATAGCTGTCAGCCAGCTGGCCTAAAGTCTTATGATGCAAACAGTTTGTCTGGCGATTATTATGTATTGGGCCAATGAGCTCATGGTGATTTCTCCAAAGCGGATGTTTTAGTTTCGAAAGCAAAAATAATTACAAGAAGCCAAATCTGTCCCGTTTCGTGTTTGGCCAAAAAGTAAAACGCAATTATGCTAAAATGGAAGGTGTTTTAGTGGGAGTTTATTTATCTATACTCGTAAGAGATATTAATATTCTCTTTTATCTCAACGATGTCAACATGACGATTTTCAAGTACTGTTTCTTAAACTTTTTCGATGTTATCATAATTAACAGAAGTGGATTTAGGTGGACAGCAGTGGCACGTTTTCGATGAGTTCACGACCTTCACTGAATGGTTTGTTTTACTCTAATACTTGTGTTCGTGTTAGGTTGGACTCTGGATCATTCACAAATCGGACGTGGCTAAATCAGATGAATATGGAGGCCGGATGGTTAGTACCGTGATTTGACCAACTAGCTAGTGGTGATGACGGAGGTGTGAACCGGTGTATGGTCACGGAAAAAATATCTCTTTTTTACTCGTCCGTTTTCGTTCATATGCCATTTAAGCAGCACAATCATTCGCCATGGTAAAGCCCTGTAATCCTACAGTCAGTCTTTGAATTCACTGCCTAATTTGGCTACCAAAAAGAAATGTGTAAAATTTAAATTATTATTAAATATTATTTAAAATGAATCCTTTTTACGATAAAATTGCAAAAGTTCTTAACAACCCCTCATTACACTCAGCTTAAAACATTAATTGTTCCATCATTAGGTACGATACATTCTCCCCATGTGATTTTTAGAATTAATTGCTACTTTGTATCTTGTTGCGTGCAAAACATTTCAGCAACTCTCAATCACTCAACAAAATTTCATTAAATTTTATTGCGCTCGAGAATCTCGCCACTACAAAACACACCTACACTCAAAGGTTATTTTAAGAGTTAGTTGAGGACGATGTCGTGGTGTGCTCGTTTATTCCTACGTTCATACATATACATAATTATATGTATGTTGAACTGTGTTGGCATGCACCCAGTCACTTACATTAACACGCTCATTTTCTGGCTTTTGCTGTGCGCCACATTTTGACGCCGCAAATCGGTTTGGTCGAGGGGGATGTCAAGTGAAAAGTGAAAAAAGCTTAAGTGGAAAAATTACTTATTTTCCTGAAATGTTGATTGATTTTGTGGCATTGGCATTCAGCAAAGGCGGCAAAAGTGAATCAGTCTGCTTACAGAATTTCAGCAACATATCTGGCTGCTGGTTGTGAAGGTCAAGGCTTGGCTTTGATTTATTTCGATTAAGGATTTTAAAGGTCGAAAGGAAAATTTGAAATTAATTGCTTTAGATTGAAGGTGAAGAAATAGTAAAATCTTTTATGAATTGTTAAAAAGCTTAGATGTTGGAAAATATTTCAAACAAGCTTTAAGTTACTTTATGAAGAACATTGCTTTTTATTTCTTCGTCGCTTTTAATAAAAAATACGGAAAAACTTTAACTTCGGTTGTTCTGTTGTTAAAAAAGTGTACAAAAGATTTGTGTCTCAATTTTGGTCGGATAGTTTGAATTGCAGCTGTATGCTATAGTGGTCCGTTCTGAACAATATATTCGAAGATTGAAGGTATCTCGTCAAATAAAAGGATTTCCCATACAATGACTTATTTGATGATCAGTTTGTATGGTAGATATATGTTATAGTTGAATCTGAACAATTCAGATTGAAGTGACGCTTTTGATAATAATCAGTGCCAAATTTCATGAGGATATCTCGTCAAATAAAAAAAATTTCCATGTAGGAATTTTGGTCTGTTTGTAGGACAACTAAAGAATATTAAAGGTTCTGACAAATGAGGAGCTTCTTGAACGAAATTTAATACGCGTTCGCGTATTTACTGTTCTTAATGTTCATCATTTATGTATGTATATATGGCCATTTATGTATATATGTACTTCCTCTTTACTGTCGTCGAAACCGCTTTCGCGGTTATAGCCGAGTTAACAACAGCGCATCAGTCGTTTCTTCTTTTCACAAGGTGGCGCCAATTGGAGATTCCAAACGAAGCCAGGTCCGTCTCCACCTGGTCCTTCCAACGCAGTGGAGGTCTTTCTCTACCTCTGCTTCCTATGCCGGGTACTGCGTCGAATACTTTCAGAGCTGGGTTCTTTCCGTCCATTCTTACGACATGACCTAGCCAGCGTAGCCGCTTTGGATTCCGAGGCTGACGTTGTTGTTGGTGTTAATAGACGAAATTATTTACAACTTCGAAGTTATGGCTGTCAACATTGACGTGTTGCTGTACACTCTTATAGAAGATTGTACCTTCTCGGTTTAGTTCTGCAGCTCGAATTTTTTTCTCCAGAAGAAGGTTGAAGAAGTCACACGAAAGAGAGTCGCCTTGTCTGAAACCTCGTTTGGTATCGATTGGCTCGGAGAGGTCCTTCCCGATCCTGACGGAGCTTTTCGTGATGCTCAACGTCAGTTTACACAGCCGTATTAATATTGCAGGGATACCAAATTCAGACATCGCGGTATAAAGGCAGCATATTTTCGTGCTGTTAAAGGCAGCTTTGAAATCGACGAAGAGGTATTGTGTGTCGATTCTTTTTTCACGGGTCTTTTCCAAGATTTGGCGCATGGTGAATATCTGGTCGGTTGTTGATTTGCAGGTCTAAAACCACACTGATAAGGTCCAACCAGTTTGTTGACGGTGGGCTTTAATCTTTCACACAATACGCCTGATAGAACTTCTTTAAAAATGATGCCGTTACCGTCAACGCAACATGATAACCCATTATTTGATGCCTGAAATTAAAGCTCGTGATCTTGGCAACATTTGGTTTTAACAAGATGTCGCCACTTCCTACACGTCGTTTCAATTAGATTTATTGAGAGAGTACTTCGGTGAGCAGATGACTTCACATTTTGAGCCGGTCGATTGACCACCAAGATGGCTAGTCTAAAGTCTATGCGGATAATCCCGCTTCGATTGAGCCCTTCAAATAATTCAAAAAATAAATGCCAAAAAATGTTCTTTCGCATGACAATAAACATTCTCCATTAAATTTGAAGTTTATATGTTGTTTCTTTAAAAAGTAGGGAACCTCAAAATGGATCACCCTTTACAAAAATTTTCACATTTATCAAATAATGAGTTATATCAACTTGTGAATTTCAAAAAATATATATTTTTTACATATACATACATATATCGAATGGTCAGACAACATTCCAAATATTTTCGAAAAAGTGTGGGAGGATTTGCATGTATGTACGTCTACGAGCGTTAGCGGGGGCTTTCAAAACTTTAAAGGCGCTTTTCCTGACACTCTTTCATAGCAGGTGAAGAATATTTACCAGAAACAGAGACGGTTAACTTCTTAGATATTTTGGTCAGGTAATGATCGAATGCTACGATTTTTTATCACAACCCCACTTTTTTACATCGCTCTGAAGTGTACATTTGTTTAGAAAAAACTACTTTTTTTTGGAAGCAGCTAAAAATCCGCCAAATTATGATCTATAGTATGTAATAACAAAAGTAAAATTACATTTGATTTGAGTCAATTTGCTAAATCCTCCACACCGCCAATCAACCTTTTTAGGAGGTCCTTCTGGAGATCGACTGTAGAATCAAGTAAATCCAAAATTTTTCAAAATAAATCACAGATTCTTAAAGCCCACAAAATTCTGAAAATGTACATATTTTTTATTTATTTATTAAATAAAACTCCTCTTTGAAATAAACTCACAAAAAGCGCAGTTTTTAACTTTCATGTGAATATAAATTCACTACTTTACTCGCTCAATTTAATACTAATTTATACCTATGCTCAATGACCTTGTACAATGTCTATACATTGAAATATTTTTGTTTAAAACTCGATGGACTGAATAATCAAAACGTCATTGTCTTGATATGGTAGTAATAACATTTGCATGATTAACCACAGAACACTCAAAATTACACCAATACATACATACAAATATCGGTCATTTACATATTACGTCTAACAAATAAGAGCAAACAGGAGCAAATTACACGGATTTGAATATGCACAAACGGCAATATAAAGCATAAATAAACGAAAATCGTTTACATCAGAGACCCATATACTATAAACGCTCACAACCACATACGCAGTTGCATGCCCGAACACCCTCCACATTTTGCCCTTTATTGTGGGCATTGGTTTTTCTTAAACGGCCTTGAGCGCTCTTTGCAATGCGGTTGGCATTTAGATAGTGCTTTTAACAAACGACAGCAACGGATATAGTTGTGGTTGTGTACACTAATTAAATTTTGGTTGCGTATACGCCACGGTATCTGCATTACTCAATTATGTAGTGAGTTAGGTTTGGCGAGAGTGCATTCAGTAAGCATGCAGCCGTGTTGTGCGCGTGGCGTTTATTGGGCACAAGTTAATGCAACCGAAATTGTTTGAAATTGCCAATAATAATTAGATTAGATTGTGGCAGGCAAATTTTAATGTGGTTGGTTGAAGGGTATTTCATTAAAAATGGAAAAAGGTACACTGGGGAAACGCAAATTGCAGTTTAAATTGGTTTTTAATATGTTTAGATCGCTAAAAGCCTACAGTTAAAATTATCTGTTGCGCTTTGTAGACTATAAGCAACTCTTTAGGGTATACGTATGTTTGGTGTACATGTACATATTTAGGATTTATTAAGACACATATTGTTTGATGGAAATGCTTTCGGTTATGACATATTATTCTCTTTGTAAGACAAGTGGCTATAAATTGAGGTTAGTTTTGCAGACAAGGAGCATATCAAGGCGCCGTTAAGTATGCCACGAAGCTTGAAACACCCAGAAAGTAACGTCAGAGACACTATCAAATATATATTTAAAATGACCAACTGAGTGAAAAATATGGTCAACTAAATATGTGGTTTAGTTAGAGAAGTCTCTTGTAGTATAAGCATATTCGAGGTTAGAAAGATTATATTTCTTGCAAAAAATACTTCTTAGGCAGTTTTCTGATTTTTGGATACAGTGCTTATTGAGCACCATATTTTAAATCCATAAAGCTGTAAACATGTACCAAAGGGGTGGAAATGGCAATTGTGTTTATCGTCGTTGCATTCTGGAATGCCAGTTGTAAGCATTTCCCCGAATTTGCATTATTTCGGACGTAGTTGCTTACTTATGACAACGTCAATGCGAGCAAAAACGGTCGTGGTCTAATTGCGGTGGTGCAAACACCACCTGGCCTGGCTTGGCAGGATTAACGGTCAGAAAAGTTATGATATGTAATGTATTTGGTGGAATTGATAAACAATCATCTACTAAGAGCATTTTCCCTACTGTCAAGTCGCCCAGAAGTGGTCAAATTTGTCCAATAGGAGAAAAGTTGTGTTTAATCAGAACAACGCCAGGGCACCCACAACAGCAGTACGAGTATTGGCCAGAAGTTCTGGTAGCTTGGTTGGGATGTTTTTAGGCACCCATCTTGTAGTCCGAACTTGGCAACAAGAGATTACAACTTGTACCAGTATATGCGGAATGACTTTGTGGGTGAAAAACTCGCCTCACGTAAAGCTTATGAAAATTGAATGTTTAATTTTTTTGGTTAATGGGAGAGTCGTAGTATGAAATTGTTCTCAAAATGTCAATGTTATTGAACAAGACTGTGTATATTTAACCAAAATCGGATAATACAAGGTGGGTACCGAAGTAAATAGGACTTAAAACAAGTTTACACAATAGTAAAACCAACAAAAACAAGTAAGGAAGGGCTAAGTTCGGGTGTCACCGAACATTTTATACTCTCGCATGATAAAGTGATAATCGAGATTTCATTATCCGTCATTTACATATTTTTCAAATACCGTATTTGTGTAAAGTTTTATGCCGCTATCATCATTGGTTCCTAACGTATACAGAGAAGGCATCAAATGGAATTCAAAATAGCGTTATATTGGAAGAAGGCGTGGTTGTGAACCGATTTCACCCATATTTCGTACATGTCATCAGGGTGTTAAGAAAATATTATATACCGAATTTCGTTGAAATCGGTCTAGTAGTTCCTGAGATATGGTTTTTGGTCCATAAGTGAGCGACGTCACGCCCATATTCAATTTAAAAAAAAAGCCTGGATGCAACTTCCTTCTGCCATTTCTTCCGTAAAATTTAGTGTTTCTGACGTTTTTTGTTAGTCGGTTAACGCACTTTTAGTGATTTTCAACATAACCTATGTATGGGAGGTGGGCGTGGTTATTATCCGATTTCTTCCATTTTTTAACTGTATATGGAAATGCCTGAAGGAAACGACTCTATAGAGTTTGGTTGACATAGCTATAGTAGTTTCCGAGATATGTACAAAAAACTTAGTAAGGGGCGGGGCCACGCCCACTTTTCCAAAAAAAATACGTCCAGATATGCCCCTCTCTAATGCGATTCTTTGTGCCAAATTTCACTTTAATATCTTTATTTATGGTTTAGTTATGACACTTTATAGGTTTTCGGTTTCCGCCATTTTGTGGGCGTGGCAGTTGGCCGATTTTGCCCATCCTCGAACTTAATCTTCTTATGGAGCCAAGAAATACGTGTACCAAGTTTCATCATGATATCTCAATTTTTACTCAAGTTACAGCTTGCACGGACG